>NC_133354.1:2600400-2752900 GCF_030506205.2 Paramisgurnus dabryanus | reverse complement strand
GGGTTACATTAGATTGGGAGGTCTTCAGATATGTCTAATGTTTAATTCAATGCCATGGTCGCTAAGTATTTTTAATTGACAAATTAGCGACTTCTAATATACTGGAATTTAATCCTAATTAGTTAAGCGGCTGCTCAAGGTTTGAACATTGCACCATTTATTAAGAGGTCAATTTATTATTTGTTAAGAAGGCTTTATGAAATGAAAGGGCTATTTTTCAAACCGCTCCGCCCTGTAACCGTGTCGTGCTGTTTGCTGTAGTCATTATGAATTCACTTTAATTTCAATCCCACAATAATATGGTCACTAATGGCTCTGATATTGACGCTAATTGTAAGAGTCAATATTGAGGCGCAGCAGGGAACCTCATTCGGGTCAAGGCTGCACTGCAATCCTGCACACATTGCCGAATCATTTCTTTATTTACATATATTTTGGTATTTTTCTATAACTGTAAATTGAGACGACTACATGGTTTCCTCGAAAAAATAAAAGGAGAAATATAAGACAATTTAAAACTAATTTCTGCCTATTAACCCATAAATTAATGCATTTACCTTGCTAATTTTCTTGCTTAATGACGTTTTACAGGCCTACATTTCAGTGCCATGCATGTGTTTTGAAATCGTACATAAATTATAGGCCTTATGGGTAAAATCTTTTGGGGTCTTCAAACTAAGGTTTCACTTAACCTAAACTTCATTTAAATTAACCTTAAACTAATTTAAATTAGACAAAACGTTTCTAGACAAACATCATCTGTGCTTTAAAAAAAACTAAGAACAACAGGAACATATATATGTACTTTAAAGAACCAACTCAAAAACCCTATATTGTGCAGTGAACTAAACCAAATAAGTTTTTTACATTTACGCATTTGGGATTACAGACTTTTGTTCTTATCTTCTCCAGGACATTGACAGCCTTCTGTTTTCGTTGATGTCATTTTTTTCTAACGCATACAGTATTAGGGTACCATTCCGGACAGTCCCTCGTTGGTCCCCGTCCCCCATCCGTACACACCGTCCTTCGGATCTCACAGGCGCGTCATGTGCTGGCGGAGCGCACAGATGAAGAAGAGGATATTAAGTGACTCTATCTAACATCCAGGACACAATGGCGGTGATTGATGGGGGACAAAGTGGGAACAGCAGGATGGGAGATGGGGGGGAGGAAGGTGGTGGGGGTGTCCGTTGGGGGTCTCTGTCGAGAGCTCGTGAGCTGTCCCCGTCCGCCGTGTTTACTCACTGATGCTCTCAACAAGACAGCCATTGACACCCGGATGGATGAGCCGCGATCCAGCGTGCAGAGCCAGAGGTTACCGAGGCTAGAATATGGAGCTCGTGCACGACACGCTCCCTTCACCTAATCTTCCGGCAAAATATTTATCATTATCAATTGGGGCCTGCTCTCTGACATTAGAATAGCACGTATGGATAACCCTCGAGAGGATTATCGATCCACCCGACAGTAAGCTTACACAGGCAGGCATGAATGACTTAGGGTCATACGGGACAATAAGAATAAAAACGTGGTATATACCAGCATTTCAGTCGGGTTTATTAAGTAAAACAATGAACCAAATCGCAATGCCCTGACATGCACAGCCCTATGCATGCGCAGTGTATAGCCCACTACAGCCACGGGCGCAGTGGGGAAACCGTACGCCTCAGAAATCTAGGAATAATATTTTTATTTATAAGGTTAGTGTGGTATAGGCAAAACATTTTACGGGGATATTTCTTTATTGACTCTCTCTAACTTAAGCTGGCACGTTCTCTTCCCATGCTGAAACAGATGTAAACCTAAATTCACATTGTGCACCGGGTTGTTCTGCAGTACGCCCGGTCTGGGTGGAATTGAGAAGATGGCAGGTCGATATTAGAAATGTCTGTTATGTATCTGTCATATTTCCAACTTTATTCCTTTTGAAGTGGAGAGAGAGGGAGAGAGCGCGAGAGCGAAAGCCCGGGATGAATGGCAGCAGGTGCCGGCGAATCTTTCACCCCCTGCCCGCCTCGCGAGCGCTAATTGACCGACAGCGTTCATACACACATTCTCACTAATTTTACATTTGCTATTCCGAAGGGGTAACCAGGCACGTCTCAAGAAATACATACCATTCGCACTTACCATGCAGGCCATCGACGATCCTTTAAAAAAAGAAATTAGCAGCTTTGTTTCATAATAAGGCCCCTAAGATTCAGACTCGTTTTTTGTAGCAATTTGCGGGGCACGCACGCGCACACACCAATATAAAAGAAAATTCTCGTGTCTGTCGTGTTTCCAGTATCAAAAATAACTGTATCGTTCGAATATTCTTTTGTATTTTTTTTGTAGCCTACCAGTAAAATAAAAATAATACTAATTAAGAAAAATGAAACAAACCTTCCTATGAGCATGCACATGAAAAAATACTGTAGTGTGCTTTAATATTTCTTACAGGGTAAAGTACAGTGAATTGTAGTAGACCTATATTGTCATAATTACGTTTTGGTAATGTATTTTATGCCAATATATGTATAGTTTACTGAAAAAACTGTAGTATGTAGTACTATGGTACACTGTAAAAAAAAAATAAAAACAATTCTGTAGAAATTACAGGATTACTGGCAGCTGGTTGCCAGTAACTAACTGTAGATTTTAAATTTGTGTTATTAACTGGCAACAGTTTGTTCAAAATTAAATGAACATTAAACATTAAGTCTTTATCTTCTACAGTAAGTTACTGGCAACCAGCTGCATAATTACAGCAAATTTTTTGGAGTGTAAGGTTTAGAAACAGTAGGCCTCATGGGTTGCTGTATAGCCTATTATAGACCACATATCATAGAATTGAATAAAATGTTATGTATAGTTATAGTGCTGAGCAAATAATAATCGTGATTAATAGCATACAATAAATAATTTTTTTTAAGGTATAATATAGTGTGTGCTGTATGTAATTACTAGGCTATATATAAATACATACACATTCATGTATGTGTTTAAGAAACATTAATATGTGTATATTTATTTATTTATATATTCTTTATTATATATAAACAATAAAAATTGATATATATATATATATATATATATATATATATATATATATATATATATATATATATATATATATATATATATATTCTGAAATGTATGTATGTGTGTGTTTAAATATACATATTGATTACACACACATATATATATTACTATAGATTAATCGCGATTAATCTTTGCTCAGCACTATGAAATAATAAAATATCACTTTATTCTATAATTTAGAATAGCTATTCGAAATTAGCTTATATATGGCGAATTCACGTGAATTGTATGAAGTCAAAGGTGTCTGAAATTACCTGAATTTACTCTGTATACTTACATGTCATTTATAATGCCTTTTGTTTATTAGACACTGGGTAAATAAACGCCTAATGGATCTCATTTACATTCAACTAGAGGAAAGGGATACGAATGAACGAAGAGCAAATGAATTAGCCAGTATTGGGTTTATGTGATCAAATACTGTCTGGCATGACAGGCATTGTGTCCGTGCTTCTGAACAGTGATTTACATTAATAAATGTTTAATTGAATATTAGGAAGGGGGTCTTTGTCGAAAGCAAGTGCAGTTCACACCCATACGCGCGCACGTTGCTTTCTGAAAACTCCAAAGTCATCCAGTTTGCTCTAATCACCACAATTACTCCTGAATTATCACCGGACTCTGACAGACGTTCCTTGTAACTCTCTTTTATTTCCAGGCAGCGCTAATCAGCCGCACTCATTACTGACGCTGATTAAACTGCAAATTAGCCAGCAGTGGCCCCGTTCAGCCTACCCGCGACTCGCTCAATATCAATTAAGCCCAGCAGCTTGTCTGAGGGTCTCTAGGCGCTTCCAAATGCTTGATAGTGCCACTTATTAGTTTGGAAAACTAGGAAAATACCAATAATCAACGAGTCAGACAAAGAGGGTGAGAGAAAGGGAGAGTGGTAAAGAAAGAGAAACGAGCGATTTTTTTTTGTGTGTATAGGCTATTTTAAAAGAAGAACCGCGCGGTCCACTTTTAGGAATGTGCGCCTCCTCGGTAATAGCGGCTGTCATCTCAGACCTGAGCACGGGTGCCCCCTTATCAGTGTGTCGGCAGGGAAGAAAAATGTATTAGACAAGGTAATATCGAGGCTTTTTGAAGTCACTTTTGGATATAATGAATCGCATTAACGCGTGACAAATTTGAAATCCTACATCATTAGGTCGTTCCGGTAGCGGCGAGAATGAATAAGTATTTTTTCTCTCCTTCTAACCTCCTGGAACCGGAGTTAATGACGGTTTATTTTATTTATTTATTTCATTAAAGTGAAATCATCTAATAAGCCCGCAATTATTTTCATCTGGTCTCCTGTAAAAGTGTCCAAGCGATGCAAGCAAACATAAAATACTGGGAATTTAAGCCCAGTGCTTTAGTCTCTCATTAAACACGCTAATTTGTTAATGAATGGCGTAAAAGCTGGAATCAGAGTTAAATGATTATTGCAGTAAACTGTATCAATGGCTATGGTTAGTCTATGGCTCAATTTCAAGGGGCCCTTTGTGGAACTTGTCAGTATGGGACTGTTAATTCACCATTTTACTCTGGTCAAAGCCATTTTACCCTAATATTTATCTACACTGGATCTGTTCCAGTCAATGTGATGTTAGATTTTTGGCTCATTTATTGTAGAAAGTCATGCACGAAGTTATTTCTAGTTGCTGTATAGCCTATAAGATAATTCAGTTATGTAATATAGCTATATATTTCTTAACTTAAAGTTAAACATTTAGATATTACCAGGAATCACCATTTGTATAATTTTTTACAGTGTGCATATTTTAGATGCACTAAATGCCCTAATTTCCTTTTAAGGTTTTGCAAGTCAATTCAACCTACTATTTTAAGTTTTGACTTTTGAATAGTTGAAATAACATATAAAAACTAGTTGAAGCTGTTTAACTTAATTTTTAAAAATATGTTGATTTTACAAAAATGCTGCATTTTTTTACAGTGATAGATCACATAAATGGGAGCAGTATAGTTATTTGCATTTAATTAGAGATAAATAGCTCTAAATAGAAATAAATAGAAGGCCTGTAAGAGTAGCCTACTAAAGGTGTAGTACAGTATGCTTCCTTGATTATAAATACTTTGGCCTATTTAAAAGTGTGTTTCCTAAAGATGTGGTTCTTATGGTTTCTAATGGACTGGAGTCCAGTGGAAGGACGCTTTACCCCGATGACACGCTCCCCTTTGCTACACCTGACCCTTTTTTATGATCAATAACCACAAATGAGTCGATTTAGAGATATGATCATGAATCACGCGCGTCTCAATCTTCCACCGGACAGTACTGCTTCGCGTGCAGTCTTTCTAGGTTACCAGGGTGACGGAGGACGGGTATCTCTGCTCGTGGGCTCCGGTAGTGATGACATTCATCATTCCCGGCGCGTTGTCTGCAGTTTGACAACTCCTGACATGTGTGACATATCTCACTTTACCTGCTCTAGTCTAAAACATTACCTCCGGCAATCGAGGTGTCTATGATGTCCACTATGCTTTCAGTGGCTGTGAGGAGTAGATCATATAAAGCCCAACACAGTGAAGTCGACAGCACGAGCGCAGTCGCAACGTGCCCCAAAAAATGTGTTGACCACGTAGGCTACTGCAGTATTTTCCAATTCCTTAAATGCTGATTAAATAAAATCTATTAATTTTAGATCAAATAAATATAATTATTAACAATTAGCCTATATGTATGTGGAATTTATATAGCTACGCAAAGTATACTATATTCATGCATGTAATTTATGGTAATAATTAATAGTTCTGAAAACTGTAACTAACTACGATATAATAATAACTGTAATAAAAACTAACAATATAAATAATAATAATAATAATAATACATTAATAAAAGAAAGCTTATAGTCTACAACTTGCAAAAAGTAGCTAAATGTTTTTAAAACTTAATCACATACACGAATAAATTACTTGATAAATAATGTCCAAATAAATAATATTATTAGATGTTCAAATAGAAAGTCCACACTGTGATGAAAATGTGTATTAAACGTAAAATGTTAACAAATTGGCGTTTTTTTAATCTGTTTGTGTAGTCACTTACAGATGATTTCAGGTTGGTTTTTGAACTGCGCTGTAAGAGCTGATCCTTCTGCGCATGCGCTTAGTTTCTGCAGCGTTGATGACTTGCTGCTTGTGCTAACAGGCAAACCTCGGCTGCTCGTTCCTAATACACATTTATTTATCTATTTTTCGTTTTGCACTATTTCAGACGACACGAGCAATGGCGGATCCAAGAATACGACAAATAAAAATTAAGACCGGTGTGGTTAAACGGTAAGATTGACTGCATAACATTTCTGCACTGTGCTAAAGTGAGCCGGGAAGGGCCTCGTATTCACCGCGCCTCTCTGCGAGCACACGCCGCGAGTGTGCGTCCTTATCCGGCGTATGCTGTAAATTTAGTCCGGTGCTTTGGGCACGCTGTCGCATTTTCTTTGTGTCATGTTCAGCTTTCTGTTTACTAACTTACTCCATCTAGATGCATTATAACAGAGACAATCAATGTGTTTAGTTTAAACCTGAATATCTGTAATCATTTTTTTTTTGTTTTAATGAAGTTTATGGCCTGTGTCACACTGGTACAATACGAGTTGTTTAGAGAAATTAAATAACGTTAGTGCCATTATTGTGTACATTGCATTTGCTCATGAGCTATATACAATATCACTGTGGTTTTAGTTTTGAACCAAATCATTTTCACATTTTGCAGACATGTGATCTCATTGATATTGGCCTTCTGTTTACACAGGTAACAAGCAGGACGTCTAAATGGCCAGAATCGCCTAATAAATGTTAGACCCGTATAAAAGTTGGTCATTTGTTTTCTGCGGGTGTCTCTGTTTGTGGCACATCCTCCATACCCTCCCTTTCTCTTCTCTCCCCTCCAATCCCCACCTGACTGCTGTTTGCATTGATTGACCATATGAGGTTGTGATTGAGATGGGCCTGTTTGATAGGGCTGGTAATGGAAGTGAGGGAATGATTCTCAGTGGGGATGAGAACGAGAGAGGGTTAGGAAACAAGCCGCGCACCGTGCCAACACGGGAGACAACATTGTAATGAACCTCACTACGAAAAGAACCAAATGTTCAGCCTGTCAAACTCGGCTGATGCTCACATGTGGGACCAGTGTGATCTTGGTGTCTGAATTTATTTATGCTTATTCCATTGGCACCTTTAGTGTCATCTGATGTTTTTTTGATTGTTTATTCCCACTGTCAGGCCAAGGGATGGCAGACACATTGTTCATATCTCTCAGACACGTTTCCTCTGGATTTCCCATCTGTTATTGCTCTTTATGTGGACAGTCTGGCCCCTGTATCGATTAGAGCTGTACGAGTTGCTTTGTTTTCTTTCAGATGAGTCTTCAGGTTGTATAGATTTGTCTTGGTGCTTCTCTCCCCATGAGCACAGGCCTGTAAGGTTCACTCAGAATGAGGCTTCTCAGCTCCAGGTCAGATAATTGATTTTGTCCACCTTTGAACGCCGTATAGCTGAATTGCATTTCTTCATTTGTCAGGCCCATTTGGGCTGGTTGATGGTCACATGGTTTACTCGTTTTGACCCTGTTTGTATGTTTTCTCTTACTATAACTCAATAAAAGTTAATTCTTTCGTCTGCTCTCTGTCAGGATTCGTGAAACACGGGCAGATTGGATTACTGTCCAAATTGTTTGTTAAATCCTTATTGTTTAAATAGTTGTATACTATTCAGTTGAACTTTGTGCGTAATGGATTTATAAACAATTTACACAGATTTGTTTCGCTCAAGTGCCAGTGTGTATGTCTATACGTAATTTATAGGTTAATACTTGACTTGTGTGTGCAAACAGTCCAAAGCCAGTTTGTTTGTTTCCCAGTGGATTTTTTTATTTTTAGATTGTTTTGAGAAGTTTATATGGCATCAAATATGTTTTTTTTTTTAGATAATCAATACCTTTTTGCTTTTGGTGTGTGTATGAAATACCATTACCGGATTTCTTTTGCTAAAACTGCTGTGCCAATCTTCATATAGTTTCAAATGCTGGTTGTTACAACAATATCATCAATTTCAGATTCAGATTTTAATTTCTGATGAATCATTTCTTTAAAGGCTGGATTTACACTGCAGACCTCGATGCCCAATTCTAATTTGTTGATTATAACCAATTTTTGATGTCCCGCTTACGTCAACTTTAAAGCGACTCGTATCCGATATCTGCATTTACACTTAAAGGAGTAGTCCACTCTATAGATGGGGCCCATTGACTTACCATAGTATTTTTTTCCTACTATAAAAAGTCAATGGATCCCATCTTTAAAGTGGACTACTCCTTTAACACTTGGCAAAACAATTCAAGGTAGACATACTGACCTGCAACAACTTAAACCACAGAGAAAGTAAAGTGTCACAAATTTATGCAAGGACACAGATGAAATTACAATATTTGAATACAGGATAAAACGGCTTTATTTCTGTAACTATACAAGAAACTTCAGTTTTGCTCCACTAATGTTCTCCATTGCACTGCTAAGAATAGTCATGTGATCGCGGGTGGTATTCACCCGAGTTGACAGCATTTGCCAATTGCAATATCCAATCATAACCGATGCAAATGCATGTATCCGATTCATATCCGATTTATTTCCACATACGAATGAGGCCTGAATCCGATCAGAGAATATTGGAATCTGTGGGTACTTTTCCTGCTTACACATCCATGTATCATAGCCGATCTGTGCACGTAATACATTTTTTTTAAATTTAAATTGTGAATTTAATGACTTTCTAAATAACTTTAAAAGAAATAATCTGCATGCTGTAGTTATAATATTTGGATGAATGGTTTAATCTTTTAAAAGAAACTGTGTGACCTCAGTAGATGAGTGTTAATCTTATGCGATGAATACAATACCCCGTTTACTTAGTTTCCTAATCCCTGGTTGTGATTTGCATATCCACACCACGATTGACAGCTGTCCTTTCAGCTCTCTGATTTGGGAGTTATCAGAAGGTGATGGGTCAGCGTTTCATAGGATTAAGTTTTGGACCTTGTGCGTGTGGTTGTGGGTTCTGTTAATGTCAGCTAATTATCACCTTCAATTCAAGCAGTTTTCAAACTGCCTCAAGGGTTACTGAACTGCCCCATGATGTCGTCAAGATCTTTGATGCCAAATGTTGCCTTTCCAGAATCTCCGTAGTGTTCTTTGCCAAGGCTGAAGTGTTATACATAGTATAGGTTTTGATATGAGAATTTGTGTGTTATGTAATACTAAGCTGTTTTAATAATTGCTAGCATTCTATTTTATAATATTGTCTTTTTAAAATGGTCAATATGATGTAAATATTTACCAGTTTAAAGTTATTTATAGAGGTTATTTATAAAAAATTAAAATTTGCTAGTTATTGTACAATGAATGCACATAATGCATTTTATTATGACCTTTAATGTTTAGTATGGTATAAGCTAGATGCACCTCTAGATTTACCTCTATAATGGTTAACCGCAATGAAAATGTCCGAAGGTTAGTATTACCTTATGATTTTTTAAGTACCGTTTAAGCGTGCCAGTGTCATGGCTCAAACCCCTGTCCAGCATCAATCAATAGAAGCAATAACAGGAGACAAACACATTCATTCACATGTGTTTGTGATGACAGTGCTTCACTTTCTAAAGTCACAACTCCAAATGTGCCATGATTAATGTTAATGATATTTATTTGATGTTTATGCGAACAAAAGTGCACTTGTGTGTAGGGATGGGACGGTTAGAAAATTTCATATCATGATTATAGTGACCAAAGTTATCACGGTTATCAATATTATCATGGTTTTCTTAAATTGAGATGGAAATGTTCAAAAAGAACTGCTACAAACACTGAAAACATTTTAACAAGTTTTATTTTTGAAAATCAGCAAACAACAAATACAATTAGCAGCTTTTTTAAAGGTGACATAGAATGATTGAACGGAGTATTTATCCTTGTTCTGTAATGTGACATGTAGACAAAAATTTTTTTGTTTGGGTCTGTAATGCCTTAGAAGCTTCCTAAAAACCTCTCTCAGATAGCTCTATTAGGGTGGGGGATTTTAAACAAGTGGTTTTGCACATATTTGGCTCCCCTACTGGCTTAACTTGCAATCTCATTACTGATTGGCTGACTTTGCTGACACTCAAAAAATGTAGCCAATTATTTTAAAGTGGAGAGGCAGTGAGATGCCTGTGATGTAATCAGCATCAGTTTTTCAGATTGGGCCGTTTTCTGGCTGACATTTCTAAAAGAGGAATTTCTATGAGACTGAGATGTTTAGCATGTCTAGCACTTTTTGTATGTTCGACTACCATTATTCAACAAAGACAAGGTAAAAATGGTTTTTCATTCTCTGTCCCCTTTAAAGGCACACAAGGCAAGTCTGAGTATTATTTCTCTACTAGCTCCCCCTAGTGTCTGGGAGTAAATGCGTTCTATATCTAAGACTATACGAGACTGAAGGACACCGGGTCGGATACAGCGAACTTGCAAGTGGGGTATTCTTCCTACAGACGGTAGGGGCGGGCGAGAGAGTCTTCATTCGTCATGTAATGAGTCATTTAACCATATACCGACTTACGAAGATGATTTATTAACATAAAAATGCTGCCTTGTGTCCCTTTAAGCATAAACATTAAATCAGGGGTGTCCAGCTTTTTTTGTGTGGCAATCTACTTTTAAAATGATAAAGCCGACAAGACCTACCTGCTATAAACATTTTTAACAAAACACTGTTACATTTTTAATAAAACTTTAAATGTGTGTAAGGAGGACTATCTCTACGTTGAATTTAGGGCTGTCACCATTACTCTATTCTTTTTGAAGAGTTAAAAAAATCCTTGATTACATGCCGAGTACTCCTTATAGCGGAATAGCAGAGTTGCGGTAATAAACTAGAAAATGACAACATTATCAGAAGCATCTTTCTCTCTCGTTCGGTCGGTCGATCGATCACGCGCACATACACCGTGCGTGTGGATCAACTTCTGCATGAAGGCAAGAATGTGCATCCAAATTTCGGAAGTTAGACGACTCCGCTGCAGCGGGCTGGCATAAGATTTATAAAAACACACTTGAGAAGAAATACGCAGCAACTCAAAAAGACTTGTTTCTAAGACCATAATGCCAATTTGGCGCTTTGTTTTCCGAAGCTCATGGAGGTGTGGAGCAGCATATAGTTATTAACTTATGTGCGATCTACCGGCATTGCATTTGCGATCGACTGGTCGTATTGGACACCCCTGCATTAAATGGACATTAAAATGGAGCCCTGAGATGTATGAACCTGTTTTAATGAACAGTACCTTTAATAAGAACATCATGCACACATAAGCAACGCATTAAAACACAGTGCACCTGTTACTGCCTTCCAATGTTGCATGCGCGCGCCTGCGTCAAGCTGATTCTGCCTGGACAGGATTTACAGTGAGTTTTCAAAATCACGGTAATCAAACACGGTTGTTATGATAACTACATTTTAAACGATAATCCTAACCGTCAGGAAATTTTATCATGGTTAATCGTGAAACCGGTTATTGTCCCATCCCTACTTGCGTGTAAAATCTATTTAAAATTTGGTTTGCATCAGTACTTTAGGCACATATAGGCAAGTATTCCTATATTATGTGTCATGATGTTTCGCTGCACAAACATTTTTCTCTTTATCTTGGTTTTTACCAAATCCAACTAGAAAGTTCTCACTTTACTTAACAACTGACTGCACTTTCTGCAATGCAGCTTTATTTGTGCTGAATCTCGACCTGTATAGGTTTTGTATTTTTGTAAATCTGAAGACCCAGTATCAGACACTTCTGGTTCCTCTTTGGGAAGTTGAAGTACCCGTGAAGCTAGTAGCCATGTTTAATTCCTCCCATCTCTTTAAAACTCATGGAAGTTAGGACACACGTTATCATCTCAGTGGTGTTGTTCTGGTTCTCCACATCCTTTCTTTTCTTCACTTGCTCTGTTCTTTTTCCTCCTTTTATTTCGGTGATGTATTCCAGCATGCGTTTTCTGGCCTAGCTCAGCGGATGCACTTAATAAAATGACAGACGTAATTTGCTTTTGTCACCGGGTCTCTCCCTGGCCTGGCGCCTCAAAAATACAGTATTAGAGAGGAGAGAATGTGTGTGTCGAGTCTAATTCTGTTCTCGGTTTTCCAGAGAGATGCTTTTTCCATTAAGCTGAAGGAAGCGGTCCTGGCAGCCCCATTTACAGACGCCCAGCTCCGCCCCTGCTATAAGCTACATCCACATCACCCTGCCGAAACCAAAAATTAACATCAGCATGACATTTTTTCATTAGCCTGTCCCTCACTTTTATTAGAATTATGCTACACCCGATCACTTCGCCCCCTCGCCCACCACCCTGTCACCCCCCTCTGGCTTCCCCAGCACATTTTCATGCCTGTGTCTCCCTTGCCTAATTCCACCCTCCCCACCATCATCCAATGCTCTGATTTTCTGTGTGCGTTTGAGAAAGCCTTACCTTGAGCATATGTTCAGAATTGCACACGGGCGTTGTGATTGAAGCCTGTTAAAACCAGCGTAATTGACATAAAATATGACAGAGCATCGCAGTCGGAGGCGAACCTTGCGGCACGTGGCCTGGGCTGGCAGAATGTTTGATTAATGGAGAAGTGTCTGCTCTCGCCCCTTTCTTTCTCGCTAACGTACACACACATACACATACGCGGCTGATTTTATGAAAAATGAATTTCGCGACGCCATGTCGTGCCGACAAGCGAGCAGGCCACAGACGGAAAACGGCTATTAGCTTGAATCATTATCAATAGTGATATTTTCAAACTCCATTACGGCAATCAGGCCCCGAATTTATTCAATGCATTTAGTTCATTTGCCCATAATTGATAAATAATCAAAATTTATCAATGTACCCGCGCCGCGTTTTCACTAACAATCAAGCAAAAGTGGCCTATTTGCCACCTGATTTGGTCCAAATTAGGGACTAAATTGATGATCAATTAATCCTAGAAGGGGCAGTACAGTGTCTTTGTGAGTGTGTAAAGAGAGAGAGAGAGAGACAGATGGAGTTAAAAGACAGATTAGCGTAGCGATCAGGAAGTAGCTGATGCAGCTTAGCGCTGTGGCTAACAAGCATGCAGCTTTTCTTAGACTGACAGTAGATACATCATCAGGGACAAGATAAAAAAAGTGGGAGAATGCTGGGTGAAAAAGTGTTTGTCTACTCCTTGATATTTATATGGTTGGATAAGCTTAAGTATGTACTGTTTTGTGAGAGGCTGTCCTTTTGGAAATGGTTTAAGGATTATATTACAGTATTTATTAAGGATTAAGAATTGATGGTTAGTTAGGTCTAATTGGGTAGTATTTAGTGATGCACCGATGTATCGGCCGCCGATATTTATCGGCTGATTTTTGATGAATTTGAAACCATCGGCATATCGGCAATAGTACGAGAGAGGCCGATACCGATTGTTTATTAATTAACTGCATAAAGAAATCCATTATATGTAAAAAAAAAATAAAATTAGTTAATTTTGTTAATAAAATAAATGCTGTAGCAAAAACCACATTTGAAAGTTGTCATGCTGTCTTATTATATTTGTTTTAGCTTAATTTGTGTCTCTCTTATTAGGTTGGTCAGTTAAATGTTAATTAGATAAAATCCATGTTCGGTAAAAATAATTTGATGCAGAAATAAACTAGCTAATAGACCAACTGTATAGTATTGTATACAAGTGTTTAATATCGGTATCGGCCAGAAGTTGTCTGTTTAAATCGGTATCGGCCAAAAAAAATCCTATCGGTGCATCCCTACTAGTATTATTATCTTATTGGGTAAAATCATGTAAAGTGCTTTATAAAATTCAACAATTTCTTGCAGTCATTTGTCATTAATGATAAACATTATGCAGTCTATTTGGTTTATATGTGAAACTGTACCACAAAACCCAGTCATAAGTTGCACAGGTATATTTGTAGCATAGCCAATAATACATTGTATGGGTCAGCATTAATCTCTGTTATGCCAAAATCATCAGGGTAGGGTTGCACCAGTCGTTCGTAAGTTCTTACTTAAACTGGGACGTAAAGTCCAAACTAGAGGCTTAGTAACTACTAGCTAGTTTATAACTAACTCTTTACTTAATTCGGTTGCACCACTTGTTCTTAAGGAAGAACGTAGCTAGTAGGTCGTAAGCTCTCCATAAAGTAATGCGTTGTCGCATAGAATGACGTTTATTTTCCTTAACCCAATCACAAGCCTTATAATGGGCAAGCAGGAAATAGTCTGAACAGTACGTAATTTCAAACTCATTCTTGTCTCGCCTAAACTGAAAGTTAAAAAAAGACGTTAAAGCATATGTTATCGAACTCAAAACATTACACTCTTAATTGAAAATATATATCCCACACATGGAAGAGAAAATAAACAGGAAGAAATTTTAAATCTTATTTTAATTGATGGATACACAGAAAATTAAACAGTTCTTGAAAAGTGGTTGACGAATTTGCGGCTCTTCATAATTAATACGAGCTCATCGATGTTATATAATCTGGATGACATCTTATTCCAAACGTTATTCATGGACAGGGGCTTCCGTAAATATTTAGTTACAACGTATTGTTACGTTTAAACTAAGTTTAATGGTGCAACGCAAAAACATTTAGTAGTGCGTAAGTTGTAACTTAGTGCCTATTTACGTCGTAACTAAGCTACGTTGTAACTTACGCACAGCTGGTGCAACCGGCCCCAGGATATTAAGTAAAGATCATGTTCCATAAAGATATTTTCTACTGTAAATGTATACAAAAATGTATTTATCATTAGTAATATGTGTTGCTAAGGACTTCATTTGGACAACTTTTAAGGCAATTTTTTAAAAAATTTTAAGATTCCAGATTTTAAATGGCTTTATCTCTGCCAAATATTGTCCTATCCTATCAAACCAAACATCAATGGAAGCTAATGTATTTACATAAATTTGTTATGTTTCTCAGTAACAGGATTTTCTAAAAACACAAATGTGAAATGTAACTATGATAATGATTTAATCAAATTGTGAAAGTGTGTATTTCATACCAGGCCTTTTGTAGCCCATTCATTCCAATTGACCATTAGCTCAAAGTCCTTTCAGTCCATTTACATACTGACATTTGTCTGCTCTGTTTAATCACAAATCAAACAGTACATGTCAATATAGCTGTAGAAAATGTACATATGTTATAAAGACCTTTATATACACACTACACTGTAAAAAATATCTGCTGCCTTTATGGTACAAACTGGGAGCTATGGTTGCCAGAAAACTTAAAAATACAGAAAGCATGTAAGGAATTTTGCAGTTCAAACCTGTGAAAAATTCAGGGGCTTTTTTTTTCAATTTCAGCAAAGTTTTGTATATTTCACAGTTATTAACTGTATTTTTACAGCAAGTTTGGTATACTTTACGATTCTTAAACGTGTTTTTCATTAACTGATATACGGGTGATTCTCACGAAATCCAGATTTAGAAGGTGTCCAGCATCAGATTTTTTAAAAAGCCCTTGAAGCTATTTTTTTACACATATAAGATTAAGGTCTGAACTTACTATAACCATTATTTTTAGAGGATTTAAAAAATATTTCCTATAGAATTATTAAAAGTTTTTAGATTATCATCATCAAAAATTATCATTACCGCAACATATTACATTAAATATATGCATTTACAAACTCATGTTTCGGTAATGAGAACTAAAAAGTTGTCTAGGTACTATGACAAACACAATTTCAACTTTTATCTGGAGAGAAAAATAAGAACTGCTTACCTGGTAGCCATCTTGAGCGTCACAGTCAATTATGTCCCTTCCAACAAATTTTTTTTTTTAAACGTTAGTTCCTCAAGGGCTTAAACAATGATTGAAAAATGAAAATTGTTGCGGATGATGAGAAAATTGGTCTTGGACTAATTTATATTCCTTATTATTGTCTCTACATTTACCAATGATCACCAAACACCACACGTTTCTTTACTGTAAATGATTATAGTATAACATGCACTGAAGCTTTTTATTTTTTAAATTTTTTTAATTATAAATATTTCCATGTCAAAGAACTCAAATCCAGTCATGGACACGTTGCGGTAATGAGAATTTTCCCCTTAAATGTGGAAAAAACAACAAAATTGGTTTGTATGATGTAATTTAAAGTCATGTGCAAAATAGTACATGAAGAGATGTTTGTAACTGTATGCTTCTTATTTTGATAGCATTTACTTTTTTTATCAAAATATTTCATGACACCTCATAAGTCTAATTTCACGAGAATCATCCATATGACAACACATCATGATGCACGTGACATGGAAGTAATGGTTTAAACAATACAAAATGTAACATAAAACACTCTAATGTACCGTAATGTACTAATGGAAATAAATTATTTAAATGAAATGTATTGTTAGCAGGAAAACTCACCTTTTTTGCTGTGAATTTTTGTATTTTTAACTCCCAAAAACATCATTTTAATGATATTTTACTGTAAAAATGCATGCATAATCCCGTTGAATATTGAGATTTTTGAGAATATGGTAATTCACACCTTAAATTGTCAATTTTATTATTGTTTTACTGAAAATGTAATGTTTTGTTAAATGTATTAATTTTCAAAAGTAAGAGTTAACCAATTAATGTTTATTACTGTGACATATTTTATGTTTTTTTCCTCCTTTAAAATTACAAACATTTTTACAACCCGTTTATAAAAACTGTAAAACTGTTGGATGATTTGGGACCTACGGTGGAGGTATATTTATTATTTTGTAAAGATCTGTAGGCTGGTTATTGGACTGCCTGACAATAAATTCCTGACAACATTGATCAGACAAATAAGTATTGAATTTCTAGATAGTCATTCTTCTTCTCCTCTCTTTCAGTTTGGCCAAGGAGGAGGTGCTTTACATAAAGGAGGCAAAGCAGCAGGAGGAGAAGATTGAGCGGCTGAAGGCAGAGGCAGGAGACGAGTATGTAATCAAGAAACAAGTAAGAAAAATATACAAACCTCCCATTTAAAACAACAAAGGACCCTGATGGGACCATGTTGAGTGTTCAGAAAGTATTAAATGTTCCCTAAAATCTGATGCAGGATTTTCTAGCTTTTGCGTATTGGAAATATAGGAAATAAATGTAATTATTGTTGACCAATTGTTTAGAAGAGTGATGTTAAGTTGGTGACCAGCTCCTTTGCCTGTCCAAATTTCCATGCGTTTGTTGCTTTCAAAATGTTGATTTCTAGCCGTGCATGTAGGACTTTCTATAATAAAGTCATCAGATTATTTATCAGTTTATATTCTGGACTGGTGGTACAAGTTGCTTGTCCTGTCTTTTAATAGAAATAGCTTTGTTAATAGTGAAGGAGACCCGGCTGATTCAGTGTGGCAGTGCTGTGGGTGAAATCAGGCTGAGACTTTTAATGAGTTTTAATGTGCTGATGCAAAATTAATGACATTATGTAACTTTGAAGGAGTTTTGTAATTAACAACACATGCTGCTAATTTAGAGCTACTCAAGGAGTAGTGGCCCATGCTCTCTCGCTCTCGTTTTTTCCTCCCTCTCTTTTTACATCACTCTATGCATTTCCCTCCTCTTCTCATGTGGATTTATATATGTAAAGCTTTGTTATAAACAAGCCGCTAGTAAATACTAGGGGTGTGACGAGACAAGACATGAGATTTGGTACACAAGATTTTCACACTTTTTAAGAAATCCTCATTAATAAAATATATGCATATATTATGTGTGCTTTACACAGGTGGAGGTGTTGCAAGAAGCGAGAATGATGGTTCCCGACTGTCACCGTCGTCTTGCTACGGCCCACGCTGATCTGCAGCAGCTATTGGTGAGAATATCACATGCACACATTTGTTTTTGTTGACCTCTTAAAGTGCCCATCTTATGACTGCTTTTCCACAAGTTATATAGGTGTATGAGTTCCATAAAGCATGTTTTAAAAGTTGTTTGCTCGAAATAGCTTGTAGGAAAAGATTGTTACCCATCTCTAGTAGCCTCTGTTTCAGGGCAGTTCAGATTGTGCCGTTTTGAGCTAGTCATTACATATTTATGAGCTGCTGCTCCTTTGATCACGCCCTACTACTAACGTCATGTGCCCGTGCGCATGCTCAGTGGTATCGTGAGCAGTACAGACCATACTGTGTTATTATTTTATATATTATTATTATTAACGGTTTATGTTGCCAACAGACAAATCATGCAGAAAAGTATCACTAATAAGTACACTACAGGAGAAGAAACTCATGACACACAATGATTCCAGAGTAAATTGTGATGTTACGTTAGCAGTCACAACAATAAACTCGTTTTCCCTGGACAATGCTAACATATTCCCATTATAAAACATTTTCAAGCGCATTATTTTCGCAAATTACAGAAATTAAGACCCGGCGGGGGATGTATACTGCTTGTGGACCGCGTGCTAACTGCTAGAAGCTAGCGGGAGGTCCGGACCGTGTATATATCTATGCGGACCGTAAAGTTATTAAGAGGCTCGCCTCGTCAGAAAAGCCGGGGCGTACGGTCTCGGTTAGTTTGGCAAAAAGCTTTTAGCTCTAGCATCATAAATGTAGTATTTTGTGACAGAAGATGACAACATGCAAAATATAAAGTGACTTCTTACCTTTTGTGATGAAACAACGCGATCGCGAATCGAATCCAGTCTGTTTCAGATGTGTGAATGATCCATGAAAGTCCAATAAAATACATCCAATGACCATTTTTGTCCACAAATGCTTATAATCCGTGAAATATAGATACATAGTCTGGTGTTTACATCAGATTTCGCATGAAGGTCTTATCGCCTACAATCTGAGGACTGTTTGCGTCGTAACACACTGTATATAAGATTACTCCGGGTTCCAATAACCACGCGTTAAAACTTTGTTTTTAAAAGTAGGTGGGAGTATAATCCATAATATCCAAATAGCGCTGTTATTTCCGTGAGACATGATAACAGAACAGAGGGTCTCATTCAAGTGACTGCTCTATGCTCTCTAGCTACCTGGTGGGTGGAGACCTGCGAGTGGGGTGGTGGGCGGGAAAATTCAAACTGAATGTGACGAAACTTTTTGTTACGTCACAACGGAGCTGAGTTTTAACTGGCGTAATCTGAGACTCAAGGCAGAGGACATTCAGAAACCTGTATCTCACTCAAAACAGCATGGATGGATTTTTTTCCAAGTTTGTATGCGTGTGGGAGCATCAGAGACACAAATGAACACCCCAAAACCCAGAAAAAGTGAGTTTTTCATAATACGGGCACTTTAACCATTACAACTACTAATGCAAAATGATGACACTTCCCCATGTACCACAAACATATATGCGTAAGATGCTTTATCAAATAAGGTGCCTCCATATTGAATTTTAAATTGGTTTTGGTACATTTTTGTTAGAGCATGTGAGATATGTAAAAGTGACAGTGTCCCATTCGCTTCCTCCCCGTCTGTTACCTGACGTTTAGAGGAAGTATTGAGTGGATTACAGAGGTCATGTTATTTAACACTAAACATCCTTTGAATGAAACGAAAAGGTGGCCTGTGCATTATGCAGGTGCACATTGCTCCCCTTGATAGTTTTTACACCAATGGAGTGAGCTCTTAAACATACACGGTCCTGTGTTGCACTCCTTTCAGTTAATTAGTAACGTTGTCACGGCAATGGCCTCCATAGAAACCGGCGTTGATCGATTAGCATTGATACGACCTACTCCACTCCGACCTCCATTACGTTTTCACACTGTTACCTGTGTGTGTTTGTTTGTCGGTGCAATATTTGACACGTTCACTAAGTGAGGTAGTTAGTATCACTGTGTGTTACGGTCATAAAAATGAATAACACCCCTAAATGTGTTAACCCATTTACACACGTTTTGGATCACTCTGTTTATCTTATTCTCTACTTTTGTTTTATAACTATGGACAATTTATGATTCAATTTAGACAACATGGCTGACTGACATTGCTTCAAGATGCTGCTGCATTATTGCATTTTTATTTTTTTTTGCAAAGGGATAGTTCACCAAAAAAATGTATGTTGTTTTAAACCTGTATCAATTTCTTTGTTCTGCTGAACACAGAGGAAGATTTTGAAAGATGTTTGTAACACAGCCTATCTGGGGCACCATTGTCTTCCATAGTCACAGGGTTCCCACGGGTCCTTGAAATCTGTGAAAGTTTGTGAATCTGGGGGAAATAATTCAAGGCCCTGCAAAGTTTTTGAAAATAAACATACATAGATACAGGTCATTGAAAGTGCTTGAATTAAGCACACGTGCTAAACTGTTCGCTTTACATGATTATATCTTCTGTATGCGAATGTTGATTCACACCAAAATGCTTTTTTGCAAAGTTGTGTTTGACACATGAAAACGTCTCGGGTTACGTATGTAACTGTTGTTCACTGAGAAGGGAACGAGATGCTGCGTCTCCCTTGCCATACTTACTGTAACGCCGTCTATGGCAATATTTCAAATAGCGATATACTTTCTGGTTCCCGCGTCACCCTGTCTTTGTTGTTACGCATCACCTTTGGTTGAATTTAATATACACATTCAGACGCACTTACTTCTGGAAGCGTCCCCAAAGTGTCACCGCAGTGACGCAGTGCGAGTTCCCTCGAAAGGAAACTGTAACAATGTATCTTTAAAGGTAACACGATGTAATCTCCACATTTAGTCGTGAGGGTATTGGACCTGGAAAGTCCTTGAAAGGTCCTGAATTTGAAGTTAACTAAGGTGTGGGAACCCTGATAGTAAGACAAATACCATAAAAGTCAATGGTGCCCCAGATCTTAAGCAGAACAAAGACATTTTCACAGGTTTGGAACAACTTCAGCGTGAGTGAATGATGATGGAAATTTCATTTTTGGGTGAACTGTCCCTTTAAGGATTTTTTTACTAATATGTTTGCAATTTTCAACCTTACACCTGTCTGTAACTTGCTTATCTGCAGTGGGTTTTATTAATTGTTTATTGGCCTTTATATGACAATGTACATTTATACTATTATAAAACTGAAAACCCCATTGTAAATATTTGATATGTGCTCAATTTTATTGCACTTTAAAAATGGGTAAATATTGGACAAAACAACCCTACTGGGTTAAAAATGACCCAATGCTGGGATGTTTTAACCCAACTGCTGGGTTATTACCCCATGGTTGCATAGTAACAACCCAACATTGGGTCATTTTTGACCCAGCATGTGTTTTGTCCAATATTTACCCATTATGGGTCAAAATAACCCAGGCATTTTTAGTGTGTATACTTATTTACTAAATAGTTACATGCATATTACATATTATAAGTTTGATCATTAGTTTTGTTCTTACATATATGTAGGATTATTTACTTGCATGCATTATTATTTTATTAATTATTAAACACACTTTTAACACAAAGGTACGGAAAGTAATTAATGCATAGAGAGTTTCATTGCCAATGCATCAATAGATTTTTACGCCCCTAGTGTATTTCATTACTGACAATTTCATTGTCTTATAAACATATATCTCCAGATTGGGTCCAGTAAGTGACTTTAAACTTTTCTTTTTTTCAGGAAACAGAGGAGGAATTGGCTGAAACAGAAGAATACAAGGAGGCCAGAACTGTATTAGATTCAGTCAAGCTAGAAGGGTGATGCAAACATAAAAAACCAACTGACATCCAAGTGTCCATTCCATTTGTTTAGTGTTTCAGAAGTGAACCGATCGTTTTAATTCACAAGTTAATAACACCACTTCTTGGCCTTCTATAATGTAATTTACACAATTGTGAAATAAAGTTTTTTTTTTACTATAACAAACTCTACTAATTCATTATTGACTTTATGCATATTGACTTAATACTGAACATTGAACTGTTTTATATTATTGATGTCACTTTATTTCCAGACTATTACAGTATAAATCATTATTAGATTAAAGGATCTCATGCTGGGAACACAGAAATCGTGACAGATCAGATGTGGTTGTGCATAATGGTTATGAAACCTTATGGAAAAATTAATATCTGAAATGCAGGCCCTCGCTCAAGATGTATATTCCGGGCCTTGCGTAGCACTGCTGTAATTAATACAGAATATAAATCTGGACATTTTTCATTTATATTAGCAAGTTTTGCTTTTCCGCATGCAGAAGGAGATAGAGTGAAAAGGAGGCAGAGCTAATATATGATATATAAAAATATTTCCAACTCTTCTTAAAAGACAGTGACCTCCACTGGCCGGATTCACTCATGCAAGCACAAAACTGGTCTGCTTGTGTGCTCTCATGTTGGATCTTGCTGTGGTTTCTGCTTATTTTAGAGCATTGCATTTTAATCACACAGGCAGTGTGCAATGCAACATAATTTTACATGAATTCTCTTGTTTGATTATTGCGTTATGAAAATGCATTTTAGTATCGCATATTTAGGAAACACTTTATTAGGCCAAACAGCCACCAAGGGAAATACTTACAATAGACCCAAAAAGTAATCTTTGATGTGATTGCATTTAAAAGTGTGGGGTTTGGCAAAAATGTTTTGATCTTTAGTGACAACATTAGTGATTGCTTTTAACCTGGTCAGGTATGCACATGTGCCCTTTAACCACAGATGCAAGTAGGCATGGGCCGGTTTCAAGGTATACCGAGGTTTTAAACAGTCAAGGTTTTAAAACCACTAAAATGTTCTGTGATACCGTCTCCAAGGTATGAGCTGTGTTTATACAAAATTCATTAAAGGGATAGTTCACCCAAAAATGAAAATTCTGTCATCATTTACTCACCCTCATGTTTTTACAAACCCACATACATTTCTTTGTTCTGATGAACACAAAGGAAGATATTTTGAGAAATGTTTGTATCCAAACTATTCGTGGACCCCATTGACTTCCATAGTAGAAAAAATTTAACTATGGAAATGAATGGTGTCCACAAACGGTTTGGTTACATACATTTCTCAAAATATCTTCCTTTGTGTTCATCAGAACAAAGACATTTATACAGGTTTATAACAACATGAGAGTGAGTAAATGATGACAGATTTTTTATTTTTGGGTGAACTATCCCTTTAAGTCATGTAATTGATTTGATGTTTACATTTAATATACTTTACGAAAATATATATTTTTTGAAAGCATATTATAATTTAAAGGCTTTGTTTTTGCCTGGCATTTGAAAATAACACATTTTAGTGTTGCAATGGCAATACCGTAAAACCGTGGTATTTTTGCTAAAGGTTATCATTCCGCCAGATTCTTATACCGGCCCATGCAAATATATTCTGACAAGTCATATAAAATGTTTAAGTAACCTACATTTGCCCTGATTTTAAAATTTGATAATTAAATTTGAGATATATGTTGGCCTAATGCAAGCACTTGGGTTCCCAGTAATGTAAGATTTTTATTGTTCTCTTTCAATTTGGTTTATTTGCTTACTCGGGTAAATAATTGAATATTTTAAATTATCTATTATTATTTACTAATCTCAAGTTTATGCTCGAATCCCATTTGTTCCTCAATATCTTTGACTTTATCCGGGTCTCTATATAGGTCAGCCTGTTGGAGTTAAAGCGCGTGATTCAAAACTGAGGAGGTTTTTTTTGAAAGCCGAAGCAGCAGATGAATTCGGTTTCCATTCGGCTCGGTCTTCATTCTACAGATTTCGATAATTATCGGGTTCACCCCGAAGCCTCATTATAACGCTAATGAGGCGCCGCCACTCCGTGACACCCAACCGCTCCATCTCGTTAAGGAAATCGCTCTTCAATGCTGATTATTTTATTTGGAGCCATAATTATATTTCTTTCGGATAAATCACGGTCTAATCGAGTCCGTTCGGAGGGCAGCGCCTCTAATTGGAGCATGAGATGCGGTGGTGGGCGCGCGCGCTACCTACCTGTTCGCGCGACCAGAGTAACCGGGAACCTGATAGATTGGGGGGGGGGTTTCTTCATCTACACCCCTCCTTATAGCTAAAACACAACAACTTATTACCTTTAATCCCCCCGACTGTCACCGCATCACCTACACGAAACAAGAATCTAATTTGTTAAACTGGCATTTCTGCAGATGGACGATCGATTTTCTCTTTAGAAATCTCTAATTGAGTGAATATATACGGCGCGTGATCACATTCCGGTGTGGAGCTCGAGAGGGAATGAGGGGCTTATTCTCTCTCTGTCTCTGTCTGTGCATGTCGGACTGTACTTGTAAGGTCAAAAATAACTCATAAAATGATCGTGAACAATAGAAAACTAACTTAGATTTTAGGCCCCATGTTAGATACGTAATGTCAACCCTGTTGTGCTGAGATAAGAAAATAATTAGTTTGGTACGAAAACAGTCTATTTTTTTCAAGATGTTAGCTTAATATTGCAAAACCTCCTTTTAGGGACACAGAATGGTTCATAAAGTATTCTGTTTAATTAAACTAGTGCCTTACTTTTAAATATTTACATATGGCCAATATACGTAATACATATATATACATTTTGTTTAAATAAGCTTTATTTAGGAACAGTGTTATTAGTTAAATGGGTAAAACTGACCAAACCACACTTATGGCGAGTTCATCAATAGGAAAATAAATAAATCACATATTTTGTAGGTATTATAACGATGGCATGATTCGTTTTTGGTTATAATAATAATTAAGAAGATTGATAGAATTAATAGAAAATAATAGCCTATTTAGATATGAAAAAACTGTAAAATTACTTGTAGGCCTAATATAACCCAATCAGCTTTTAGGGACTTTTAGGGACAAACCTGCTTTATTTAAATTCAACAAGCTCTTGAGGAAATCCTTAAAGAAAATATTTTAACTTAAATTAACTTATGTTAAATATTTTTGTTTTCTAAAAATACGTGGAGCTTGTTATTGGCGATATTTTTAACCAGTATGGGTTGGGTGGGTTGAAACAGTGTCAGATAAAATTATCCACTATGTAATCTGTCACGCACTTTGTGACTTTAGTGTACCGTGTGGGACCTATAAAGTGGTGGATGTGAAGGCCATGATATGGTGACGGGTTAACAAAATCCTCGTTGAAAATCACTAAAGAATGGAAAGTGAGGGAGCAGAATCCTCTCAGCTGCATTCCGGGTTCAGAATTACATTTGTTTTTCTTGTGATTTTATTAAAAGTCACTCCTCATCTCCAGAGCGCGTGAAAATGTCTACTTTCCACTCAGATGCGCCGCATTAACTTGCAGGGCGCAAGTTTGTTTGTTTGTCTATTTTTATTTATATGCAGTGTAAGATTGATGCGAGCTTGTTAGCGCTATGTGCAGAGAGAGAGAGAGAGAGAGAGAGAGAGAGAGAGAGACTCAGCTTTGCTTCTGAATCACCTCTCAAATTACCACAGCTCTCTCACTCTTTCTCTCTCTCTCTTGCTTTCTCTTTCTCTCTCTCTCTCATGTGTACACACTCAATACGACTAATGTTAAACTTTTGCAATCCAAAACTAAACTAGTTAGTGTAAGTATTTTAAAGTGTTTGCCTTTCAAGACTAAAAATGTGAGGTTTCTCATACGCACCATTCTGTCTGACTTTTTGCTAAAATTGTGTTTTAAATAAAGCACATTTTGATTTAAAAATTAAAAATAGTGGGAATTACAAAATTTTGAATTACTTTAGATGAATAAATATATATATATATATATATATATATATATATATATATATATATATATATATATATATATATATATATATATATATATATATATATATATATATATATATATATATATATATATATAATATAATATTTTTTTACTAAAGCCTAATTGTTTGTACATTGGTATAGGGATTGCATTTCTCATTTTAGTTGCAATAATTAGGTTAATACAATTCAGCAAACATTTGTTGCAATATTACTGGTTTTATACTAGTTTTACTTTTTTATTATTATGGTATTTAAACATATCTTAATTGATCAAATATTGTATTTGTGGCTTTTTATTAGTAGAAGGGTGCTGTTTTGCTTTGTGTAGTAGGCTATGGTTTATTCTTGATCACCACTTTTTCTTGCAGCCCAAAGTACCCAGAAAGATTTTTTCCTTTTTCATTGCAAGAGAGGTCAAGAAACAGTTGTGTATCCCCCCTCAAATGCATTTAATAAAATGTTTTGCTTCGCTTCGTGTTTCACAAATAAAGCTTGAAATCCCCTTGCTGGCAGCAGGCCGGGTATTGGTGTAGAGAAATTCAATCTGTACATTTTGTACGAGGTAAACAGACGAAATGAATTGCATTAGAGCAGGCCAATGTATTTCCAACCAGACAGTTTTCTACCCTTGCTCCCTTGTTTGTGTGCAACAATCTAAAACTTATTTATTAGGGGGAAAAAATCACTTGATCCGAGGCACAGACAAATCATGCCGAATAAAGACAAAGCCAAACGATAAGTTGATGTATGAATTTTAATTGAGGGTCACAGCTTGCACAGAATTTGTTCATATTTTATGAAGTAGTACCATCACTGCAGGGCAGCCCTTCATTTATATGTCCCCTGAAAGCGTCGTTAGGCGTCTGTCGCACTTTTAGCCCGTTAAATATGACCGTGTGCCTCCTGAAGAGTGATTCACTTCTGTTTGTACAGCTATAAAAGGATCGAGCTATTGAAAAGTCGTAAAATGAAGCGCGCTATCAATCACGCGCTAACTGTGTTTCAGAGTCACCGGCTAAGAACAAACAATGTAATGATTTTAAACGATCGTTATTGTTTGGAGTCGCCATAACGCGAGATTATGCATTCGTTGTTGCTATTTTTCTTCCCGAGCAAAAATACCAATGTAATCATCGATAATAAAGCTAAGATTTATGATTATGCATGTGCACAGTTTTTCTATAAATATTAAACATCAACCCTAGCGTAGATCAAACTCCGGCAAGAAAAGAATCGTGTTCTGTTTATATTTTTGCCACTGATAGCCATGTCTACAAAAGCCCATACACAGAACAGGCAATTTCCTACCCAAAAAATAAAGTGTGAGATGAACACAAACCCGAAATCTTCCATTACGCGCCCGGTGCTTCGTTCGCCTTCTCTGACATTTCAGATATCAAAACGCAGCGGAAGAACAATTGTTTCCAAATTGAATCCACACTCTCTTCCTATCCTCATTTCCAGCAAGCCGTATACATATCCCCGGCGAGCCAGGAGTCGCATCTGACCCGGCGTCTGGAGGCGAACACTCTCGTACTCATCACCAGGCTCCTGAAAGCTGGGTCTAGGACACGCACATAAAAGAAAAGACTTAAAAAATGCCCAAGTTTCTCGCTCGGACGCGTCCTTTGTGCGCAGTGAAAGGACACCATTCATTCTTGCAAATAAAGGAGTTCTTTAAACCGTCCCACTGACATCTGCTTAGAGTCTGTTTGCGCTGGTTGTTTTGTATTTTTTTTTCGACTGCCTGTGTGACAAAAGCCATCGTGTTAATTGGTGTAAATGCGGGTTCATTTATTGGGCTACACTAGCAGATCAGTGTTATTTCTTTGCTTGAAATAAATCAACTTAAATTGGGGCAATCGGATGAAAAATCAATGCAACGAATACAATTTGTCAGTGTAGAGTGTTTAAAGTGTAAATGTGTCTATTTTGGTGCGTAAGTTCTCACTCCCCCTCGCGTGGGGGTATCCCTGTGCCTGCGCGTATCAGCCTTGGCGAAGCGCATTTCTGAATCTCACTTTCCACCGAATTATGCACCTAATTTGCTCACATATCATTTACTCCAAGTTCCTCCCGCCGTGACAGTCTGGCCTAAACACTACTGAATCAGCCCTAATTTATACTGATCTTGCTAATAATCGTAATAAAAAGCTTATAGATTTGGCACTAATTACATAAAAGCCTAATGATGTTGAAAATTACCCTGGTTTGAGATATATGGCTAATCTAAACTTTGTTGTTGGCTGCCCCGGGATACTAGAAACATTAGAAGAGGTTCACTTCGTCTCTAAAAGGCGAGAGTTGAACATGGCGCGACGCGAAGGCCGGAACTTTTCGCGAGGAAACGTGAAATTATCCGCGGTTATCACTAACGATTAAATGACAAAAGTGGAAAATCTCGGAGCTGGGAGTCCGTAACAAAGGGGAAACTTTGTAATTAAAACACGATCGGGCTATTTAGAAGCATTGTCGTGTTATGCAGTTTTATTTAAATATAATCGAGTCTATAAAAAGCCAACCAGTTATTTAGTTCGTGGTGCGTAATCAAATAATAATAATAATAATGGTAACGCGAGCACGGTTTATTTATCGAGTCAGCGTGATGTGGGAGTTCAGTAATAAACTTTTGGGAAGCCATTAACGAACCATATGGCTTTGATAAGGATGACATGTTTAAATAACAATAGTTTAATTCAGAGTTCCCCCTTTAAATAATCAGAGACCTCAAAATAATTCTGTGAGCACGGTCAATTAAACCAATTCTGAGCGAGTTTCTGCAAGAGCTTTTCAAATGATATTAAATCAGGTCATTTTAAAGGTTATAATTTGGGGGCCGGGATCAAAAACGAGGAGAAATGAACTTGGGAGGGCATCGAATGGCTGGAATGTGACGCTTCGCGCATCTGACACCTCCAGGCTTCAACGCTGATTGGTTCTTATTTGAAGGAGCTCATGGGTTCATTCAACTATTAAGCGCCTCCCCGTTTCTCTAAAGGACATTATAATGCAAGGAACCTCCTTTTTAACCACAAACCGAATTTGCTTTCATTTAGGCCATATATATTTTTTAAATAGTTTAAAGTCATAGAGATTTTTTTGGAAAAGCATTTTGCCCTGGAGCGGTGCGCGATGCTTTCGCACGCCGACCTGCTGGATGCTCGCCTCGGTGAGTTATCAACGCCAAACTCCGGTCTGCAACTCTACTGTAAGCTGGAGTACTCTTCTCATCTAAATCAACCAGAGAAAATTGACAATTTGTCTCTTATTTTATCTTAATTCGATTTAAGCGAACTAATTCATTGGAAAAGTAATCATTATTATTATATTACACAGTAATTTGATTTAGGCGTTTTCCAAGATATTGAGGGGAATCAAATGGAATTAAGTGTTTTAAAAGATGATAGTCTGTTGTGTGTTTCTGTTTTCAGCACGCCAGGAATAAAATTTTTTAACAGTATTAGCTTTTGATTGATGTAATGACATGACAAATAGTAGCTAAATACTAAAGACAGATTTGGTGGATGTTTTATCAGCTATGTGTGATTAATGTTTGATTTCTAAAAGAAACATTGAAATGTTTGTTTATTCTGTTGTAACACTTTTCTCTCTTGCAGCAATGGTTATTGTTATTTTGGAAACACACTCAGTTTGACCAATGCTCTGTATTTCAGGGATGAAGGATGCGGCGGCGGAGCTTTTAGGTCACAGGGAAGCTTTGAAATGCAGGCTAGGCGGCGGTGGCGGTGACCCGGGCCACCCGGGAGAACTCGCCCAAGGCAACGATGCCGTGGAAGGGGCCACCCTTCTCCCCGGAGACGATATCAACAATGCTGGATCCAATCCGTCGGGTGTAGCGGTGAACAGTAAGGAACAAGAGAAGCAACAGCAGCAACAACAAAATCCCACCCAGTCTGGTGGGCAGCAGTCTCAGAAACAAAAACGCCACCGGACTCGCTTTACTCCGGCCCAGCTTAACGAGCTGGAACGCAGCTTCGCCAAAACCCACTATCCGGACATCTTCATGCGCGAAGAGCTCGCACTACGGATCGGTCTGACGGAATCACGCGTGCAGGTGAGTCATGTGGAAATGTATAATTGAATGTTTATTTTATAAATTAATATTTCGGTAATAGGCTATGTCTAACTATTTAAGTGTAGGATAGAAAGTGATGTTTGCCATCGGGTTACTGTAGGGTGCAATAGTCTTGTAAAAAAAATTCGTTTTATTTACTATATAATTTTTTTTTTCTAAACATATCGAAGTGAAAATTAGTAATTAATTGAAATAGACAAATTACTATTTTCTCAGACAACTGTAAGGTGAAAAGGTAGGCAATTTATTTAGAATCGAATTTCAAATAAATAAATGTAATCCCCGAAGTTATATATAAACAGTGAAATGGTTAATCATTGTAACTAAATGTCAACAACGTTTAGCCATGTTTTTAAATTTAGATTTCAAAATAAATGTTGCAGTATTTTTTTAAATGGATCAAATCCAAAGACCAGAATATATAAATACAAGATAAACAGTGGAGTAAAACATCTGTTGTTGAGAACAATCTTTCTCCGTTATACTCAAAAAAGAGCTGTAACTCTAATTTAGTTTTTGCGCTTATATGGGTCAGACACAAAATACAGAAATAGATCAAATGTGCAAATAAGACGTACAAAAATCAATATTCTAGAAAGTGTTTCAATTTCGATTTGATATTTAAAGTAAACACTTTTACAACAAGAGGATTTTCGCATTTCGTATTGGTTTTGAAAAAAAACACACATATTCATTTTATACATTAGTCCAATTATAATAAATAATTTTACTAATTTGATTCATCAAATGATACTTAAAATGTACTTAAAATATTTTATAATGTGTAGATATATCAGCCCCTTATTGTCCCATAAAATTGTAAAATCTGTTTTTGTTTTGTATGGTTTCTTTTTATTTCCATTTGATTTGGATTAGATTTGTATTTGTTTTTTTTTTGTGTGTATAAATTATTTTAGAATTCTGAAAGTAAAATGTTCTTGCCTTTTAAAACTGTAAAGTCCAACCATTTAAAACATAGGGCGAATCTCATGATCATTTTACAGCTTGGGTCATCTTCCTTTTACAGCCTCATTATTGTTATCTCAGTCACCGAAGCAGACAGATTTCTTAATCACTTTTATAAGATTATGGCTCGTCCTGCTCCTGTGATTGGTGGTCAGCAGCAAATGCGGCGCGCGTTAAATGAACCCGCGAGACAAATGTAGGACGCATCGGGCTCGCACGGAATTCCAGCGCGCTCTCTCTCTCTCTCTTTTAACGTCTGATGTATAGCGACTCATTATATATGTATAGCTTTTTTGAGTTGATAGGGCAATAAAACCAAGACCATTATTATCAACCAATTTCAGGATTATTTATAACGTAGCAGGCGTATTAAGCTCGATGCAAAAGGCACGCTGATGAGCCGGTTATGTGTAAAATAATAACCACCATAATTAGCAGGCCTATCTAAGCACGGCTGCATATTCTGCCTCAACTATTTTATTTACATAAAAAATAAATTAACGAAACGATGACCGCGCAGTGATCCGCTATAATCTGAAATAACGCATTGGCCTTTTCCCTTTAGCTGGCGCATTGCATGAATGTTTTCCAGTCTTGTGAAATAGGTCTGTCAGTGTGCACATCTTAATGGGACGGTGCTCTGTGTCTTTTTTTAATGGTATGAGAAATTGCATTTTCTTTTAACCCCTGAAGTGTAATGCATTTGAGGCCGGATTTCACGGCTGGCTGCGTGGAGTGGGATTCGGGGATCTAATATGAACCCCTCTACATTTTTCTCACCTCTTATCGTTCGGCCAAAATCTGCTCGTTAATCATTTTGAGCTCGGCTGAGATCTCTATAAACCTGAAGGACCCCAGGAAATAAACACCGCGCGCGCCATTTACTGCACAGGGCTCGAGCGGCCTTTTTATGCTCTGATGTTGTAAAATCGAGGACGCAATAATGGATAGTCTAAATATTATGATTCCATAGCATTTATAGCGTCATTTTGTAATGATGTAATATTTCTCAGAGAGAAAAGCAAAAACAAACGAACCCTACAATAAAAAAATCCCTATAATATAAAAGAAAGAAAGTGAAAATCATAAGTGTACTTAATTTGAATGTAATAGCACAAACAAGGCCTATCAGAAATATTTAAAATTTGTCGGGAGTGTTAAGTGTAGATTATTATTTTGCAATTATTACTATTTAAAAAGAAACAATCTTATAGAAATTTGTTGTGTGGCAGATTTTACTTGGTCACATCACCATTACGCATAACTTGAAGTCAACATAAGCTAGGCTACAGAGTATGATGCAAATGGATCATCACGCATTCATATTATTAGAACTTAAAACAGTTAATTGTGTTAAAATGTGATTTGTTTGATCATTTAGCTAGATTTGGACGTCACCAATCACACACAACTAAAAAAATGCTGATTTGTTTTTTTTTTTTCAAATATTGACTTTTTTAACGAACAATTGCATTTGTCCATATTTTACCCAACCATGGTTAAAACAAGAGTGCGCGTATTTACATGTGTATCTTGTGGAATTTACACCGCATTTGGCAAGCTTGTTGACTTATTCTCTCCTTTCTTGCATATTCTTGCAGGTCTGGTTTCAGAACAGACGCGCCAAGTGGAAGAAGCGCAAGAAGACCACCAACGTGTTTCGCGCACCGGGCACATTGCTGCCCACTCACCATGGCCTATCGCAGTTTCCCTCCGCCGCGGCGGCCGCAGCAGCCATGGGCGACAGTTTGTGTTCTTTCCACGCTAATGACACCCGCTGGGCGGCGGCTGGAATGCCAGGAGTGTCCCAGCTGCAGTTACCGCCATCCCTTGGCCGACAACAAGCCATGGCACAGTCTCTCTCCCAATGCAGCCTGGGCGCCGGACCGCCACCCAACTCCATGAGCCTGTCCAATATGTCCTCTATGTCCTCCATGTCCTCTAATGGTTCTGGGCTTCAGTCCCACCTCTACCAACCCACCTTCCCCGGTATGGTGCCCGCCTCGCTGTCCGGCCCAACCAATGTGACCGGCTCGCCCCAGCTTTGTAGCTCCCCGGACACTGACGTCTGGAGAGGGACGAGCATCGCGTCGCTGCGCCGCAAAGCGCTCGAGCATACAGTATCCATGAGTTTCACCTAATATTTTGATGTGCTATTCTTCTACTGTTCCTCGTTCAATCTTCACTTCTGATCACCAAGTGACGCACTAGGAAAACTAAGGATACGACTGTCATCTAGTAAACGAGTTCATGAACTGTGCGCACCTGATGGAAATAAAATCTGGAGAATTATATTCTGAAAAAATTGTCATACATTGAATTTAGCAAACGTGAATGTATTTATTTATTTATTATGTCCTATTTATTTAGTATTTATTTTTATTTATTAACAATTTTTTGCCAAATTTGACGCAAATGTCATCCGGGACAGATGAAAATGAACTGTCCATTTGCGATCTATTCGTTTGCATTTGGTCTCAGACAACCAGACGAGCGACGGTGCACTGATGCCGGATTCTGGGAGTTTTATCTCTCGCTCTCTCTCTCTCATTTTAGTATTACTATTTATTATTATCATTATGGAAGAAATCGATAAAATTTTCAGACTGTGAAAGAAGGTGGAGGAAAGGAAAATATCTCAAAAAGAATTAAGAAACTTGACTGCATGTTCCGACAAAGGTAAACAACAACGGGGAAATATCATTTAAAAGAAAAAGTATGACTTTGTTATATGCTGTTAAATAGGATGTTTTGTGTAGATAAAGCATTCTTAACTTGTTCTCATTCGGTCAGTTTGTGATATGTTCTGAGTTACTGTATGTGCTTATACCAATATAAATTTCTTAAATGTTTGATCTTCTTAACGGCTGTTTTGTTTGCTGAACATGTTTATAACGATTGAATGTAAATTAACGAATAAAATCATTTTCAATATGTCATTATTGACACCTTGTACCCTTCTTGTTTTTGGAGATATTGTGTGTTTAGGGCTGTGAACAGCATTCGTTGCTTCTAGTTATATAAACGTTATTATTTTAATAACACTAAAATCTGCATCATATAAAGCTTATACATACGAAAAGTCGCGAAACTTTATTTATATATTTTCATATATTCGTTTTTGATTGTGCTCTAATAAGTCGTTTGCAGATGCTGCAAGGGTTACATTGATGCTCTCTCCCTCTCTCTTTCTGATTGGCTATGGAGCTATTGGCATTATGACCTCACAGATGAGAGATCAGGATTCAGCCAAATACAATATCAAGAGCGTGCCATCACTGTCCTCCAAACCATTGCAATAATACCGCAATTATTTATACGGTGTAATGACCGCTGTACAAATACTCTTTAATGATTTCATAATTAACACATTCATTACGCGAAAATAAAATAACAAAATGATTCCATTAAAGGACCAACATGCTATTTTAAGTATATTCATTAGCATGTGGCTATGAAATAGCCTTTCCTATAAGATTATCTTAAAAAACAAAAATCGAAATTAACAGATTAGATTATGTGCAAGTTTGTTTTCTGTAGCATAGCTACATTAGTGCTTCATATCGTTTTATTATTAAACGCATATTGACATCATTCCTGTGAAACTGGATAAGGTAGCAAAATATTATTATTATTATTATTTTGATGTTGGAAAATGATGTATGATAAAAATTCAACAAGATAACTTTTAAGTACCACATGAAAGTTACTGTAGTACACTATAGAATAGGCTACTCTTAAAAATTCTGGGTTGTTTTTAACCCATTGTGTAAAGTATATGTACAAATCCAACAGTTTGCATATATTCACCTAGAAAATAGTTATATTTGACCCATCCATGGGTTAAAAACAACCAGCATTTAGAGTGTAAACACATTATAGTTATTATTACTATACACTTTATTAATTGTATACCTGAGTTCTCTGTATTTTCTATAGCCTAGTGAATTTATAGACTCTAGTACATACTATAAGATACTTTAATTTTTACTATGGCATCTTTCAAAATTCTTACGGAAATTAACCATGGTTTTACTACAGTTAAAAAAAACATGGTTACTGTAGTGAAACCATGCACCCTAAATTGGTGCTGCTAAGTAGTAGCCACTAAAACCTCGTAATCAATCGGGAGCCATTTTTAGTGCTATATAGCACCTATGAAGAACCATACGGGGTGTTAAAGCACCACTTAAGGTTCTACAAAGCACAAATGGTTCTACACAGGTGTTATGGGTGCTTAAATGGTTCCCCTATGATTGTGAGCCAGTGAACCACTTTTAATTTGTGGTTACCACAAAATAATCATGTTTTTGAAAACATGGTTACTGTAGTAAAACCATGTTTTGCTAGTAGTAATCAATACACCAAAAAACATGGTTACTACTACACTTTTACAAAAAAAAGTTATTTTTGGTAATGGAAATACTATAGCATCTTTGCATCGTTATAGCATAGTGTTTACTGCTTTATTTTTACTGTTGGATCATTAGCCTTATTTTTTTTTAGTTATTTGAGTTATCGATGAGTTCAACTTAAACTGGATTACCTATAAAATGAATCACAAATACGCAGATAAGAGCATTTATAGGATTCTCAAAATGTTAATGACTGTAAACAATGAAAGATTCAACATATCACCAGGGCTTTACAACCAACCAATAATGGGCATAGCGATATGAGTGTTGTGAAATCAAAAACAATGTTGATGAAATAGAAGCACCGTTTGATTAAACGTGAAATACTGAAACGCGGGTTGTTTTGCGCGCGTGTATCTAAAAGAGAGATCAGGTGATACGTGCGGATGTGCACCTTGCAAACAGATGCGAGATGATATTACATAAATATTATAATTTGTCTCAGTACCTGGCGGGTTAATTAGTTTGTGGAAATGCGAAGGCCGTTCCTCGTTAGCTAATTTGTCACACGCTGACGAGAGAGGCGAACGCTGACCCGCCGCGCCTCGCATCATTTCTCCCACAATGCATTGCGCGAGCGAGCGAAGCGGAGAATGTGGCGGGGAGGCCGCCTGCTTACCTCCAATTCATCTCCTGCAAATAAATGAAATCAGTCAATAAAGCATCCGAGGGTGAATATAGCTCTCTCTGTCTGGGTTATGAATGAGAACTCATTAATTTTCTGGGCCTAAAAATTGGTGTGTAAAAGTGTGTGAATTTGTGTGTGTGTGTGCGCGCGCGCGTGTGTGTGTTTTTGTGTGTCAAAGAGACTAAAGGCATGCAATTGAGTGAGAAACAAATTTAGAGAGAGAGAGAGAGAGAGAGAAAGAGAGAGAAAGAAAGAAAGAAAGAGAGAGAGAGAGACTATGCAGCTCTGGGTTATCCCTAAATATAAACATAAACACAACAATTAGAAAATATGCGGTTCTTAATACTGTATGCAAGTCTCCAAACATTCAAAATACATATTCAAAATTTAATATATAGATGATAAATAAGATAGGAATAACAATTTGTCTTCCGTAATTTTCTGAAAACATTTCTAAATAAATATTATGTTTTTTGCCTTATTATTTTCTATACTGTCATTTTTATTGAATCACTTATGTTTAATATTTTGAGTGATAAAAATTATATTTTACTGCTATGTTGTGGCATTTAAAAGTGGAACGTGTTAGTTATTGATTTACGATGGTGATGAGAAGGAAGACTGTCATTTTTGTATCTCAGTTTAATCACAGTTGTTTGGACACAAAAACAGACTCATAAAACGAATAAGATTTCTGACATGTTTATGACAGTTCCACTATTTGTGGTTCCTACTCGAAGACATAAAATCTGTGATGTGCAAGCCGGGCTAAAACACAAAAACGCACAGCCATGTTATTCATTAATGTCTGCGCGCCTTGTCAAAACAATAATTACGGCGCAATGAAGTAAGTGTCATGTGATCACTCTAACAGCAAATAAAAATGCGTGTTAATCAGTGTTTGAATGTTGTGTTTCACATGCAATGTAGCAGCAGAAATATTACACACTTCACTAAACCCCTAAAGTTTGAATAAGACTTAAAGGGATAGTTCACCCAAAAATGACAATTCTGTCACAATTGACTGACTCTCACGTTGTTACAAACCTGTATAAATGTCTTTGTTCTGATGAACACAAAAGAACATATTTGGAGTAATGTTTGTAACCAAACCAATCACGAGCCCTATTCACTTCCATAGTATTCTATTTCCTACTATGGAAGTGAATGGGGCTCATGATCGATTTGGTTACAATCATTCCTCCAAATATCTTCCTTTGTGGTCATCAGAACAAAGACATTTATACAGATTAGACAGAACAACATTAAAGTGAGTAAATGATGACAACATTTTCATTTTTGGGTGAACTATCCCTTTAAGGTACTACACTCTTAAAGGGGACATATAATTAAAATCTAACTTGTTTAGGTGCTATAATTGGGTCCCCAGTGCTTCTAAGAACCTAGAAAATGTGAAAAATAACAACCCAATAACTTAGTTTTGGTAAACCATTCGTCATTTACGTGCATTACGTCTATGGAATGTCCCCACAAAACATGGAAACCAGAATGTGTGTGTGTGTGTGTGTAAAGCAGAATTTAGTGTTTCAGTGATACAGGGGGACAAGGTTGTGTGTTGCACATAAATGGGTTTGTCTTCTCTACTCTGCTTCTGTATGAGGAACCTCTATTGAACATTCCCCTACAGTTTATAGCTGAAATCAGCGCCTTTTAGAATAACCATCTATTCTCCTCTCCCCGATGGAAAGACCAAGCAAGAGAAGAGCAGACCAGGCTGATCTTTCTGCTTTCTGTTTTGCCATCTCTGTGTTTTAGATTATTGATTTCATTGAGTGAATGAATGTTATTTATTGTTCATGTCTGGCATAACCATGTCATTGTGTTTCATATGAACAAACACCAAACCATTATATTATTTGGCACCTTAAAGTAATCATAATATTAGCCTTAAACTCTAAAAATGCTGGGTCCTTTTAACCCATGCATGGTTTGGTAAAATATAGACCTAACCACTGGTTTGAATTAACTGAGAAGTGAATGGGTTAAAACAAGCCAGTATTTTGGGATGAAGCAACCTGGCATAGGTTAATTCAAACCAATGGTTGGGGTTGTCCATATGGTGTGCTGTGTCTTTTTGTTTTTATGCACTTTATTATTATGTTAAATATTTATTATATGTATATTTCACACAGTCACAGTCAATTTTATGCTGATTTGCAATTGGAATTTAAACTGCATACAGAATTATAAATACTCATTATCTAATGATGATATTAGGAGCATCAAAGTTTGATTTCAATTATTGATTTCGTATTGATTTCAATCTTTGACAAGCTCTCAAGCAATATTAAAGATATCAAGGTTATATTTTCACACAATGTTCTTTGATGACAGTAAATCACAGACACACAAAAATTAGCTTGGTTTTCACAGACTGGGTCACAAATTTCCTTGAGAAATTGCGATAATATTGTTTTAGGCCTACAGTTTCTATCTCTCTCTCTCTCTCTCTCTCTCTCTCTCTCTCTCTCTCTCTCTCTCTCTCTCTCTCTCTCTTCTCACTACAGCCCCTTTTAGTTCATTTTGTGTTTTAATATTTTGGTTGTTTCTTCTTTCACTGTTTAGATAGTTACACATCCCTCTTTTACTCCTGACTCCCTTCCCCACTCTCTCTCTCTCTTTCTCTCTCTCTGCCCTTGAGTTTTTCTATTACCTTGTGGAAAGCACCTCGCCTGGCATGACAAGCGCAGCGGATTGACACTAAATCAGAAATCAACGCTGGAGCTCAGCATGAAGGTCACACTCACTCACACTCGTCTCTATCTGAGAACACACACGATTCGCTCATCTGAGAGCATGCGTCTGGTAGAGGGTCACACGGGCCCTCTGGGATTTTGACAGGGGCCACATATCTGTATGGTGTGAGGTAATGGTAATCCTCAAATAATTACTCAATGTACACAGGGAGTCAATCACTCTCGCTCTGTTTTGATCTGAGGAAAGATTGTAGACAGAGAGATTTCAACAGAGAGGCCTAAAAAACAATAATACATATGTAATATACGTCATACTGCGGCCAAACTCAGTATTGTAAACATGCACATTATAAATTTGTGATGGATCAAAAACATTTGTAAATGATAACAATAATGTCAGTTTGTTCTTGTTGTTATGATGCTTAACCTCGTTATTAGCACAGGAATGCAGGCCCTAAACTGCACTGAATTGATTTGTCGTGTTGGTGTCTACTGCCATCTAGCGGCCTACAGTTGTATTACAAAAACGGCAGCAGGTTTGTTTGTCCACTAGAAGCTTCCGTAGTCAGTCACGTGAATTCTTAGGTTTGTTTGGTACACAGCGGCTGTCACAGATCCGAGAATCTGCCCAAAATGCGTTTATAGTGAGGATGATTTTATTAAGGATTATTTTATATTAACATTTCCGAATATCGATGTTAAAGTTATCCGGGTTTTTTTTATATTGACGTGTGTGAGATCAAAGGAAGAAGCGGCTGATACAGAACTGATACATTGTATCAGACGCGTGACGATCAGATGTCAATCAGATCCTGCTACGATGTTGCGCCGTTGTCATACTTCTAAATAACTTTACGTATAAATGACATTGATATGCGAATTTATTTATAAAGATTTGTCATTAACAATACAAACAGGAGACACCGTGCCATTGCCTGACAGGTTTCGCAATATGAAACGACACTGATTTACTTTACTCTTGGTTTGCATTAAACGTCCAGTCGCGTGTAAAAACAGGTTCTTATAAAGGATCAGGATGCTGCGATGGTTTCTTGGAGGTCGGGAAGCGCAGGGGACAGTAGAGGTGAGTGCATACTTTCAGTAAACCACATGGGTGCATATGTGTCATTCTAATAAACTGATGCCATTTTTATTTACAAAAGAATTGTATGATAAAGTATTTCATAACTTTATTGTGTAAAATAACATGTAGAAATTAGCATGAACTAACAATAAGCAATATAGTTCTTCAACATTGTTAATCATAATGTTAACAGTTTTAACTTTTGATTTTATAAATGTATCATTAAATGCAGAAATTAACATGAACTAAGATTAATGATGCTGTAAAATTGTTCATGCAATCACTTAAATAAATCTATTTCCAAGCATTACTTAACAAATCAGTTATTGTTGATTTATGACCATGCCTTTAATAGGGTTGACAGTTGCCCTCTAGACTTTTCTAGTATTTGCATTTCACATTTTAATGCTTTTGGCACATGCTTTTATCCAAAAACCCCACAGTGCATTCAAAACAGATGTTTTTGTCAGTACACTCAAAAAAAAATAAAAAAATAAAAAATTGGTGCTACATACTCGCCATCATAGGGGAACCATTTTTAGTGCTAAACATCACCAATGTAGAACCTGTCCTGTGTAGAACCATATTGTGCTATGTTGAACCATTTAGTGGTGCCACATGCTTTAGCACCACTTATGGTTCTACAGAGGTGCTAAATAGGTGCTATATAGCACTAACATGGTTTCCCAGGGCCGGTGCTTACGAGTTTTCAGTACCATTTAGCATCATTAGACACAGAGATCCACAGTACAAAGGAAAAAAAAACATATTGTATTTTTGAAAATATGTTTAATTGATTGACACAATTTTATGCATGTGACTCCTTAACACAGCAACTAGGGCTGCACGATATTGAAAAAAAAAGTGCTATAAATGATGCGATATAAGATATGCAATACAATAATGCTTTAAGTTGTAAAATCAGTTTAATAAAATATATTTAAAGTCTGATGTTAAATTTATTCTCAATTTGTGACACCACAAAAAAGATTATATTAACCACCTACCCAAAATTTGAATAATTAAAAATTCCACCAAATAAATAAAATAAGTTACCAAAATCTTGGAAGAACAGGGTCTCAAACGTTAGGGGCTGTCTGCTGTCAGCACTCAAACCACAACCACTAAGGGGTGGCCTCTAAAAGTTTCAAATAAGCTTAATTTGTGACTTTGTTAGGGGCGGGGCCATGCTTGGTGCCTCCAGGGCATCATTAAGCCACCGTTTGAGCCCCGCCCAAATAATCCTGAACACAGAAATGTGGAAACACTGTTTAATGGTGTAACTCCACAATTCAGTAGCCTACAACATAGTTCACAGTCTTTGTAATGTGTTTCAGTTATGCATTTCTCGGCAGTCTCTCTGCTATCTGCATCGACTTAAAACTATTACTATGTATACCGTTTTGAAGTATTAAAATCATTCAGATATTACAAATCATTGTGAAATGCACATTTTGCGGTTTTCCGATATATCTTGCAGCCCTATAAAGTAGGAACATTATTTCATATGAATATTTGGCGCAACCTTATTCATCTTGGGATAATAATGCATCATTATGCCACCTAAAGCTATTTATACCATAAGTGTGCTGTTTAAAATGAAGTACAGTAACCGCTAAAACAGCTATTTCAACATCATCAGTAGACATAGTACAATTTGAAAGCCCAGTATGGTTAGGATTAGATGTTTGATTAAGTAATCATGTATCATAATCTGTCGAGGAGTTAAAATTCTGCACAACAAAGGCGAACAGAAGCCACATGTTTCGTAGAATGACCCCTTTCCATTACATTGCCGTTATTTACCAATAATGTCAGGAAAGTATCCAGATTCAGTGTCCAGCGAGTGGTGGTAAAGACCGAAGGGTGCAGTTCATGTACTTGGGCTGAAGCAGTGGAGCACACAGCAGTCATTTCAGCAGATCCACAGCTAGATTGAAGCAATGATTCGTTTGTCTATTATATTCGCTGTGTGTGCAGAAGAGCGCGGCGCTGTTCATTGGGGAGGAACAGCCCAAAAACTGTTTTACGGAGATGCAGGTGCTGAAAGGACACTTTGACATTGTTCGATTTCTGGTGCAGATTGATGACTTAAGGTAAGCAATCCTCTGTTTCTCCTCTTCTGCCTCTGACCGGTGATTGACAGCTCAGACTGAGGCAGATCCACTCCAAAAGCAAACTTACAGAGCGTGACAAGAGCTTAATCATCACAGCTTCAGAGAGTTTGCTGTGTGTGCGTTTGTGTGTATACTTCACTAGAGTCCATTACCTCTGGACATAAGACCTCTCCACAATAAGGCCTTTCCACTACTATCCCAGCGAACACAAAACTTTTCCCCAAATGCTAACATTTGGTTTCTGTTTGGTTATTTGTGACCCTGTCTGTGAAATCCAGGCTAAAGTTTGCTTTCACTCATTGATTTATGACCTTAATCAGTCAATATTAAAGATATCAAGGATATATTTTCACAGAATGATCTTTATATTCTGTAGGATGATTTAGTCAATCACAAGTAAACACAGTGTAAGTGTGACTGTAATGAGAGGTTATTACTGTACGTTTAAGGTGTGTGTGTGATTCGGCTGACCGCTCATGATGATCTCAGTGCACTATAGGAGCGTTAGATGAAGTCAGTGTGCAGAACCTGTGCTGATTGCTTTTAGAGTCCAGAGTCCTGTTTCTCTTCTTGGAGATCCTTCCCACTTCCTTTATCTCATCCCTTTATCATGGTTTCATTCTTCGGTTCTTCCTGCTGATGATTTGTGTCTGAGCTGCACAGGTCAAAGGTCATCTCAGAATGAACCCGTTCCTAAAATCCAATCTGGAAACTGCAACAGTGCAAGATTTTGCCCAATGTTTATAATCTGTGGCAATTTGTTTTGCTCTTGATGGAGTGAATGTAAAGGCATAAGTAAACATCTAATTTTGTCCCTTAGTGGAGACATATCATGAAAATCTGACTTTTTCCATGTTTAAGTGCTATAATTGGGTCCACAGTGCTTGTTTCAACCTAGAAAATGTGAAAAAGATCAACCCAGTGACTTAGTTTTGGTAAACCATTCTCTGCAAGCACGTGAAAAATAGGTAATTGAAAGTTGGCTCCCCTTGTGATGTCAGAAGGGGATAATACAGTCCCTTTACTTGCACTATCCAACCACGACATTGCCATTTAGTGCAGAGATCATCTCATTTGCAACACACCACATAACGTACAAAGTGACAATTTTAACATGCTATAATAACTTATCTATATGGTATTTTGAGCTAGAACTTCACATATGTACTCTGGGGACACCAAAGATTTATTTAACATCTTAAAAATGTCCCCTTTAACCTCATAAGACACATTTTATTTGTTGTTTGCACCTTAATACTTAATTCTGTATAACTGGAACCTGTTTTACACAACCTTGGACAATTACGCTGCTTCATGTAAAGAAATGTGGTTGTTATATTTATTGGTTCTTCCTAACCCCAAAATAGCTGGAAGAAATCTGAAAAAAAAATACAAACCAAAGCTGAATGAAGCAAGTTAAATTACAATGTCCAATTTATTCGCTTCATTTGGGTCTGGTGTGAACGCACAGTAAGACTCATATTTTAACATGAAAATTACATATTTAAATGTTTCTCATGTGAAAATAAATAACGTATTGAATATTTAATGAATATGCAAATTAGTCCCCACCTTCACTTATTTATGTCAGCTCAGACAACCCGATCCTTTTTCACATTTCACAATGTCGTGGTTGGATAGTGCAAGTAAAGGGACTGTATTATCCCCTTCTGACATCACAAGGGGAGCCAAATTTCAATGACCTATATTTTCACATGCTTGCAGAGAATGGTTTACCAAAACTAAGTCACTGGGTTGATCTTTTTCACATTTTTACATTGATGTGATTGCTTAAAACATGTTTGTGACATTAGAATATAAAAAAGGGTGGTTTAAACCGCGTTTTGGTAAAGTACTTGACATGATTGACTGATGAATTTCCAGAGGATTTGTCTTAAAACATATTTAAAACAGCGTATAAAGTACCTGGATTTCACTACAGGAAGAATTTAATCTTTATACATTTAAAGAATTAATGTCAGTTATCATGTCTGACTCAAAATCTGTTTGTCTGTCTTGTGTTTGTCAGGGTTGCTTCTGCTGGTGATGATGGTTTAGTGCTGGTTTGGAACGTTGAGGTAAGCACAGCACAACTTCATGAATATGTTAATGATATGTTACATTCATTATAATATGTTAATAATCAGTCCGTTGCAGTTTGATTCTGTGAGCTCCTGTATGTACAGATTTATGCACATGTGTGAATCTTATGAAAACTGTTGAGAAATGTCTGGGTCAACATGTTTTACCCCAGAATCAAGAGAATAATGAAAAGTTCAATTTGCATTTATTTATACACAGATTTTTTTTACAACGCAAAGCTGCTTTACAGAAAATGCAAGTTTATATCAGCAAATAAAGTTGATGAAATATATACAATAATAAGAGATCATCAGTGTTGGGGGTAATGCATTACAAGTAACGTGCATTACGTAATAATATTACTTTTCTGAAGTAACGAGTAAAGTAATGCATTACTTTTTAAATGTACACATTGATATTTGAGTTACTTTTTCAAAAAAGTAATGCAAGTTACTTTTTTAATTTAATTAATTCAATAAAAATAAAAAAATTTACTGAATTAAACTAAACTTACTCACATTATGCGTATATGCCTGTGTGGGAACAGTTTGAGTCAGAAATTGAGATGGCAGGCCAGAGCTCGACGTTTTTGTGATAAAATATGCAATTTCTGAATGCAGAAATTTTTAGTCATAAAAAACACCTGCAAGGCCTGAAAGAGATCAAGCCTCACCCAAGAAAAAGTAACGCAAAAGTAACTAAAAAGTAACGTAAGCATTACTTTCCATGAAAAGTAACTAAGTAACACAATTAGTTACTTTTTTGGGAGTAACTTTTTTGGGAGTAACTTAATATTGTAATGCATTACTTTTAAAAGGAACTTTCCCCAACACTGGGTCCAGTAATACTAAATAATACTGAAATATTTAATAGTATGTTTTCTTCGAAATTTGAGCTGACTTTTAAAAGGTTATTAACCCCCCCCCCAAAAAAAATAAAAATTGCCAGCCAGCACCAGCATTTTCTTATGATTTTTCACAAAAGTTGAATGCCTTCCAGAAAATGTTCTTCTTTAAATAAATAAAAATACAATAGCCTATATCTAATGAAAGAACAGACCCTCTACTTAAAAAAAAGTTTTATCCTACCTTCATTTGTTTTTTTATCACCTCTAAAATATGGGTAGGTTTCCTCAAAAATACAAAATTTTGTGCAAAAAGCTTAAATAATAACATTTTTGTAAAGGACTTTTGATAGAGATCAGATTCAGAGCGATGATCAAAACATACACAGGGTTTTTACTGTTTGGCCTTAGCGGTTGCTTCGGGGTTTTATAAGTTGGGTAAGAGTGCCACCTGGTGGATAATAGCAGAAATAGCCAGGGAAGTGTTTCCTCCTAATTGACGACTTAAAGCAACACCAAAGAGTTTTTTTTTACCTTAAAATAACGTTTCCAAAAAAGTTTCAGTCGTTCATCCACTCAAAACACGGTGAATGTCACTTTCACATTCGCTTTACAGCCCTCTATCAGCCAAAACCGCACTAAAGAAGTTTCCAACCGTCGGGTAGTGGTCCTAAAGTTCGAGTGAAAACTACAAAAACTTGCTTTACGGCAGACCTTCAATCCAATCAGAGCCAGCTATGCTGCAGTATTTACGACAGTGCTAATGAACAATTACGCGTCTAACCTGTAGGGGGAGCAAAGCGCAATAAGTCTTTAGTGTTGCTTTAACTCGTTAATGGCGAGGAAAGAGTTAATAAAGGTTGTTTTATTTTGTTTAAAGTTCGATATTAAATGTGTTCTCAGTTTGTGACACCACAGAAAAATTTGATATTAACCACCCAGCCAAAATTTGAATGATTAAAACATCCAACCAAATAAATAAATAAGTTACCAAAAACGAATATATTTTGGTAACACACAGAAAAATGTCTTATTTACCACCCAGCCAAATTTGAATGCTTAAAAAAGCGGCAAGTTAACGAAATAAGTTAAGATTCTCTGATCTCAAAAACTAGGGGCGTGTCCGCTATTTGCGTTGAAACACGCCCACTCACGGCCGGTTACGCTGCCGATCTCTCTCAACGAATGGATGCCTGCGATTGTCTTAGGGGCGGGGCCGTGCTCGATGGCTCCAGTGCATCATCAAGCCATCATTTTAGCCCCGCCCAAATAATCCTGAACTCCACAATTCATCTTTGTAACATGTTTCAGCAATACATTTGTAACATGTGCTTAGAAACAATTCTCTGAAATGACTTTTAAGACTTTTGAAAATTAAACCAAGATGAAAATAAACACATATTTATAAGTTTTAAATACGCTGTACCTTATGTCTGCATTAGACTCTGTGAATAATGTCAGTGCAGAAGAATTAATGTAGTATTTGTTTGTGTTTGTGTTGTTTTTTCAGACTGGAGAGTGTTTGTATGAATTGCGTGGCCACACACAGCAGATCACCGCTATGACATCATACCCTTACATGAGAGGCGGGAGCACACATACTGCTCTCATTACTGCATCATCAGACCGCACGCTCAGTGTATCCTCCTTACAAACACAAAGTCTGCTGATGATATACAATATGTGTGTGTGTGTTGTCCTTAAATCTAATGCAGTTATGGGATCCAGACACCGGAAACCGTGTACAAAATGTCTCTGATCTCCAGTCGTCTGTAAAGGTACAGCATAAGGATTTTTGTATTTAAATATTTCCTCTCATTACATTTAGATATTGCATTGTGTGTGTTTGTTTTTTTGTAGTGTTTGCTGGTGTTGGATCGCTTGGACGTGTGGCTCTCGGGTGGAAATGAACTGTGTGTGTGGAACAGTGACTTTGAGCTGCAGTGTAAAACTGTCCATCATAGCGACACAGGTATTGAATCTATTGTTTCAAAATGTTATGAGATTAAGAGCTTTCATTTGACCTTACTCAGTCAATATTAAAGATATATGTTCTTTACATTATGTAGGACGAGTCACAAATATGCAAGATGGTGCAAATTCAATTTTGTGCTTCAATCTGTAGGCATCTCAGCCATGGTGGAGTTACCAAAGAACTTCATTGCAGCCGCCATGGATAAAGAGATTGGTAATTTGAAGTTTTATTCGAAAAAATTCCTTTTACGTTCAACATTAAAAGTAAGGTGATCATTTGCTGTTGATGTTTCAGTGATAGTTAAGATGAACGTGTCGGGGTCAGATGTTGCTATTATGCCCATGCGCCACCTGTCTGATCATCAGGACACAATTCGATCGCTCATCAACATCAATGGTGAGATATTATTAATCATTTAAAATGAATGTTTGGTAACTGAATAATGTTACATTGTGATGGGTGGTGTTGTGTATTTCTTGCATCTCAGATGGGTTGTTCGCAAGCGGCTCTCATATCGGCGAGCTCATCGTCTGGGACTCCGTGGATTGGACAATCCAGGCCTATGAGCACATTCTGTGGGAGGAGCCGGCGGGAGACAGCCAATCGGAGGTCAGATTGACTCACCAGAAACAGATCGAGAGGTCCATTCAACACATGAGCACAGATGGAGAGGTAAAGAAATGACTGTAAACAGTGTGTCTTAAAAGCTTGGGAAAATCCATTACAAACAGCACAGATGCATTAATGTGGCATAATTAAAGCAAATGATGGGATTGTGGGTTTACATTTACATTTAGCAGACGCTTTTATTCAAAGTGACTTATAAATGAGAGAGCATTTACACATAGCTACACAAAGCTATGTTTATATGTAGGAATATTAATGAGGATAGAAGTGAAAAGATTTTAATTATTATTCATTTTAACTGTGTTAAATAATGGAAAGTTAAGGGTTGTTGTGGGTTAGTCTGAATTGTAGCTCGGTTGGTACAGCATTTGGTTAGCAGGTTGTATAAAACATTGTGGGTTTGAATAGCTCGAATGCACTGTAAGTCATTTTGGATAAGAGCGTCTGCCAAATGCATGAATGTAAATGTAGTCAAGGGTTTTATAAAATTGTAACTCTATTTATTAACTCATCTTATACTGTTTGTGCTACACACGTGAATGACTCCTCAAAGTTTGCATCTCATTGGGGCTGCATAACGATTAATCGATTGCAGAATAAAAGCTTTTGTTTACATCATATATGTTTATATAAATACACACACATGCATGTATATATTTAAGGAACAATTGCATGTCTATATACATTTTTATATTTATATATCATTTATAAATGAGTATAAATGCTTTATAAATCTTTTTTTCTTAAAATTATACATGCATGTGCATATGTGTGTATTAAAATATACACATAAATGATGTAAACAAAAACTTTAATTTGGCAAACTTTTGAGTGGGGGGGTGAAACTGTTATGTACACCTTCAAATTAATATAACTATGACATATTTTTTGGTCTAGAAGCCTAATCTTGGTCTTGTTTTAAAGGCAGGGTATCTAATTTGATCCAGAAAAATTTTTAGTTATGCTGGTTAAAAGTCTCCTCACATCCTGATAGCAATCACTATGTTAAGCTGTTTAAATGTATTAGTAGAAATGTATGTCATCTGTGAAAGGCGTAGGACCAAATAATGTTCAACCAATCATAGATCTCGATCCGAACGGACGGTGCCTTTTTTGTCCCTCATCTGTAAATGTAATTTGAATGCCACCACGCAGCCTGTTAACGCACACACCATCAATCATCGTCTGATCTGTGCGTGTTCATGTGTTTTGAAAGAGGCGTGACTTTGGATTTGAATGGAGGGTGGGATCGTGATATCATTGCTAGTCAGCTAACGTTAGCATTTTTCAAAATTAGATACCCTAGAGAAGGATCCTACCTTAGATCCCTTTAAAGAAGACAATAAGGTTTTTAAGGTTTTTCACAGAAGTCTCTGGAGGTGAAAATATTAAATACAAAAATTGTTATAGCAGTTTAAATTAATTTTAATAAATAAAAATAATGCAATAGCATACTAATTTTATAAATAAAATGATAAAAATGAAAATGTTTCACAAAGTAATAATGTAAACATGAAGCCACAAGTCTCAAGTGGGTGATTCTCACGAAATCCAGACTTAAAAAGCCCTTGAAGCCATTTTTTTGCACATATAAGATTAAGGCCTGAACTTACTATAACCAGGGCCGGCGTCAAGGGGGGGCATTCGCGGGCAGTGCCCACCCAAACAGGTTGTTGTGCCCCCCCTACAAAGTTTTTTATTAATTTAATATATATCAAGAATAATTTTAAATAAATTAAACATTGAATGTTTCATAACTTGTAATGTAATCAAATGAGGAAAATATAGTTGATATATGTTTTCTTTAATTAAAATAGACCAGTTTCTCTTATTGGATGTATTGCCGCGTCTCACCCGTCTTACGTCTTTAGCATATTTGTGACTTGATACTAGCAACGTGTTTTTTCGCGGCATTTTATGGATCGTGTAAAATATGGATATTAGAACATTTAGAACGAACCAGCACCGCCTGCTTCATCTGACTTCATGCAAACACAGACTGGCTCAAACTCAGAGATTAGAGGTCGAGGTGGAATTTACAAATCTACAGGACACTGTATTAAGGAAGTTATGTTCGTACACGCCGTCTTCAGCTATTTCAAAGGTAAGTTAGCGTTGTTTTAAATTACGTAAGCTTAAATGTGAAGTGTGTCTATAGACCGTTAACAGCATTACAACGTGATTATGGTAAAGCAGCTTTTTTCAAGCCAGGACGCGGTGTGGGCTGCGCTATGCGCTGCGCTATGAAACCCATTAATTTCAATGGCTTGCGCCGCGCGAGGGCGGTTTTTTGTTGCGTAGAGCAAAGCGCGAGCGCAGCAGAGCTCAGCTTGCGCTCACGTCGCGGTCGAAGTTCAATAGTTTTGCGCATAGTTTGTGGTCTTTACACTTTATACAGGAAATGAGCTGACAGTCTGTATCAGTTGTATGAGTGTGTGCTTGCTGTATTTGTTGTTTAATGTCTTGTTTTTGCAAGTTATTGTTGCTATTGCGTGCCCCCCGTTGGAAGCCAAATGCCCCCCTGTTAGTTATGGTCTGGCGCCGGCTCTGACTATAACCATTATATTTAGAGGATTTAAAAATATTTCCTATAGAATTATTTACATTTTTTAGATTATCATTATCAAAAATGATCATTACCGCAACATGATATTACATTAAATATATGCATTTACAAACTCATGTTTCGGTAATGAGAACTAAAAAGTTGTGTAGGTACTATGACAAACAAAATTTCAACTTTTATCTGGGAAGAAAAATAAAAACTGCTTACCTAGTAGCAATCTTGAGTGTCACAGTCAATTATGTCCCTTACAACAATTTTTTTAAATGTTAGTTCCTTGAGGTCTTAAACAATGATTGAAAATTGTTGCGGAGGATGAGAAAATTGGTCTTGGGACACATTTATATTCCTTATTATTGTCTCTACATTTACCAATGATCACCAAATACCACATGTTTCTTTCCTGTAAATGTTTATAGTATAACATGCACTGAAGCTTTTTATTTTTTAGATTTTTTAATTATAAATATTTCCATGTCAAAGAACACAAATCCAGTCATGGGCACATTGCGGTAATGAACATTTTTCCCTTAAATGTGGAAAAAACAACAAAATGAGTTTGTATGACGTCATTTGAAATCATGTGCAAAATAGTACGTGAAGAGATGTTTGTAACTGTATGCTTCTTATTTGGATACTCTTACTTTGCATTTACTTTTTTTATCAATATGTTTCATGACACCTCATAAGTCTTAATTTCATGAGATTCACCCAAGTAGTTGTTATCCAAATTTTAAGTTTAAAGGAAAACACCACCGTTTTTCAAAAGGTTCTTAACTCAACTTAGACGAATTAATGTAAGTTGCCAGTTAAGGTATTAAGTAAAAAGTGGGAAAAAAATCCCTTAAACTTGCATTAAAGATTCTTGAATTGTTTTTTGGGAAAATGTAAGTATCTATTTTATATATGAAGTACATTTTTTCCTCAAACTTTTTGTCAAAATCTCTCTCTCTGTCTTTCAGTTACTGGTTGCAGCTGTAGGCAGTGGTCTGTTTGTTTATAATGTGCAGATGAAGAATGTGGTTGCGTACAGAAAGATCGCACATGATTCTGATGTCTTACACACCATGCTGCAGGAGGATGGGTATCAGTCATTATATCTTTTTTTCCTGGAATGATTTCCTAACATTCTTGCATGAAGCATTAGGGGTAAACAGCATGCGTTTTGTTGTGTAGGCAGCTGATGACGTGCTCTGAGGACGGTAGCGTCAGAATGTGGGAGTTACAGGACCTCCCCTTACCTGCCGAGCCCGCCTCCTCAGGTGAGAAGGCCACACCCCCTTTGACACCTCCAGTCTCTGTTCTTTCTATCCATGTTGGATCTTTTTCCTCGAGAACCTTTTCACATTTTTTCCTTTTCTAGCACAACCCATATCCTTCCTTTTCTTTTCCTCTTCCTGTAAGCGATCCAGATGGTCCTGGATCATCATTTAGCTGTCATCCTGTGTAGAGGACATGTGTGTGTGTGTGTGTTTCATTATAATAAAAAAAAAAAAATGTTTTTAGTTGCTGTTAAATGATGTTATTACTTCCAGCTTTAAAAATAATTCAAAGTCATCAAAGCTATTATTAGCATTTATTTTGTTTTTTACTACAGCATACAAATGTCCTGTATTTTCTAGTTGTATTTTAATAAAGAGACTGATAAATAAATAAATAAATTATATATAGGGGTAATTATATATATATATATATATATATATATATATATATATATATATATATATATATATATATATATATAATACTTTTAGTGATTTTGTGCTTAAAACAAGCAAAAAAAATCTGCCTTTGGTGTAAGCAAAATTTTCTTCAATTTTTCTTGAATTTAGTGTTGAAGAAAAATTTTCAAGATTTTTTTGCTTAGCCCATTGGCAGATTTTTTTGCTTGTTTTATGCACAAAATTACTTAAATTTGATATTTTTGGTCTAAAAACTAGACTTATTTTCTTGGGTCGTTTTGCTCATCAAGAAAAACATTTTTTTTTAAATTATTTTTACTGAAAAAAAGACAAAAATACTAAGACAATTTTTTCTTGAAAATCATTTTTTGCAGTGTATATATAATCTAATGGTGGCATTGTGGCCTAAGACTTTTGCACAGTGCATATAAAAGTATAGCTGTGTTATTCATCATCATCATGTTTTGTTAATTGTTTAAAAACCTTTTTTTTTACTCTTTTAGGGCTTTTCGGGATGTTTGGCACTTTTGGCCGGTCCAGTAAGCAGGTTTGTCCTCCTGCCAAGAAAGTTCCTGAAGTCCCCAGTCTGCGGTCCCTGGAACTGACGGGTGATCTGATTGGCCACTCTGGAGCTGTGCAGGTAGGTTGGTTACATGACCAGGTTGGATCGCAATCGAAGTTTAGGGCTAAACCTAATCCCACCTAACCCATCGATCAACCAGACGACTGTAATGCATAATATTGTCGGAGCAAATTTTAATTTATTTGACTTCAACTGTTTTTAATTGAATGTTTTTCCCCGCCTTTATTTCGCCGGCTGGTTTTAAATAAAGCTTTCGATTATGCACGTCGAAGTCGTGTCTTATTAAGAGCCATTGATTCTGGGTGGAGCAGGGGCTCGTGTTCAACCGCGCTTTAATTAAAGTTTCTGTCAGAATGAAGGATGTGATCTACATACAAGTCAACTTTTATATTGATCACCTGACACGCGCTCCAATCGCCTTCTACATCATTCAAGCATCACATTAGCATCACACGATTATATTTATTTATTTACACTGAACATATTACACAGAGTAATATTTGAGTAGATGATTTGGACAGTGGCCTGCAAACCCACTGCATATTTATATCTGAAAACAGATTAATTTTTCATATGAAAATGATTTCTAATAGCTAATCTAATTAAATATATATCAGATTTTAGCTGTATTTTATTCTTTAAATGACAAAATAACCCTGTATCTAACAATAAAATTTAATTGGTGCAGACCCAAAAAAGTCAGGCTTGACATTCAATGTTATAAAAGTAACATTGAAATACAGAAACGGTGAGGATGAGATGGGTGGAGAACAGGAAAAAGAGATCATTTTATGACCTAGACTTCCATTATTAGTACTGTGTATAAAGTTCAGGAATGTTGTGAAGTTCCTGTATCTCGACGGGTAAAGCGTGGTAAGCAATGCCGGGGTCATGGGTATAAATTCCAGGAAATATACTGATAAATTGTACATTTCTTGAATACACTGTAAGTTGCTGTGGATAAACGTGACAAATACATTCATGTACCATGGTCCCAGACCAGTTTTTGGCCTTTTAAATCATACTAATACTAGGGCTAAACTAAATACTAGGGCTGCTGAAGGAAAATGCAGTATGGAACTTGCTAATTAAAGCCATTTGCAATATGATACCATAATGTGTTGAGTTTTTAAAATATATTTATGTTTAAAAACTGAAAATTATGTAACCAAGCAAGGAAAAGCAAGCATCAAAAGCTGCATTTCCATTAAAGATTTGCATAAAACTTTAGCGTTATTTACTTAATGTCGAAAAAACAGTGTTTTTATTAAACAATGTTATGCGACTAAAACATAATTTTTGGTCTAGTGATAAGTCATTCCAAAAACCAGGGCTTCATACAGAACGACATGCGGATGACATAAAAATACTGCAAGGGCGACTTGAAAGCATACAGAACAGTCGACTCCTGAATCACTCTCGCTGTATTTTGATGGGCTTGATGGTTCTTGTGACGCCAAATGAAGTCTTGTCCTCCAACCAAACATACAGTGCCACATTGTACACTGAAAAAAATGACTTTCTTACTTAGTACTTTTGTCTTGTTTTCAGTAGAAATATCTAAAAAATCTTAAATCAAGATGCCTTTTCTGGATAAGCAATATAACCTTGGAAAATAAGTCTAGTTTTTAGAGAAAAAACACAAAATTTAAGTGAATTAAAACAAGCAAAGATATCTGCACTGCAAAAATGATTTTCAAGAAAAAAAATAGTTTCAGTAAATTTTGTTAAAAATTCTTAAATTAAGATGCTTTTTCTTGATGAGCCATACGACCCAAGAAAATAAGTCTAGTTTTTAGACCAAAAATATCACATTTAAGTGATTTTGTGCATAAAACAAGCAAAAAAATCTGCCAATGGGGTAAGCAAATTTTTCTTGAATTTTTCTTGAATTTAGTGTTTAAGAAAAATGTTCAAGATTTTTTTGCTTGTTTTATGCACAAAATCACTTAAATTTAATATTTCTGGTCTTAAAACTAGACTTATTTTCTTGCGTTGTTTTGTTCATCAAGAAAAAGCATCTTAATTTAAGAATTTTTTAATATTTTTACTGAAAACAAGACAAAAATACTAAGAATTTCTTTTCTTGAAAATCTTTTTTTGCAGTGTGCCAATGGGGTGAGAAAAAAATCTTGAAATAAGTTTACTTTTTTTAAAAACATTTAATTCAAGAAAAATAGATTGTGTTAAGGCACAAATTCAGTTAAATTGTATATTTTTTGTCTAAAATCTAAACTAATTTTTTTTAGGTCATTTTGCTCATCAAGAAAAAGCAAAAAAAGTCTCCTTTTACACTTTTGCAATATATTCCTATTTCAAATTGCCTGAAAACCACCTCACCTGAGCGCAACACCTTTTTGCGATATGTGGGAGTTTATACGAAATCGCAGTAGGTGAATTTTTAAGTTGCGCATTTTGAAGCACTGCAAAACATGTCTTTCTTAGTACTTTTGTCTTGTTTTCAGTAGAAATATCTAAAAAATCTTAAATCAAAATGCTTTTTCTTGATAAACAAAATGACCTTGGAAAATAAGTCTAGTTTTTAGAGAAAAAAACACAAAATTTAAGTGAATTAAAACAAGCAAAGATATCTGCACTGCAAAAATGAATTTCAAGAAAAAAAATCTTAGTATTTTAATTTTGTTAAAAATTCTTAAATCAAGATGTATTTTCTTGATGAGCCCAACGACCCAAGAAAATAAGTCTAGTTTTTAGACCAAAAATATCAAATTTAAGTGAGCAAAAAAAATCTGCCAATGGGGTAAGCTAATTTTTCTTAAATTTTGTGTTTAAGAAAAATGTTCAAGATTTTTTGCTTACCCCATTGGCAGATTTTTTTGGCTTGTTTTATGCACCAAATCACCTAAATTTGATATTTTTGGTCTAAAAACTAGACTTATTTTCTTGCGTTGTTTTGTTCATCAAGAAAAAGCATCTTAATTTAAGAATTTTTAGATATTTTTACTGAAAACAAGACAAAAATACTAAGAATTTCTTTTCTTGAAAATCATTTTTTGCAGTGTGCCAATGGAGTGAGAAAAAAATCTTGGAATAAGTTAACTTTTTTTAAAACCTGTAATTCAAGAAAAATAGCTTGTTTTAAGGCACAAATTGACTTAAATTGTATATTTTTGTCTAAAATCTAGACTTCTTTTTTTAGGTCATTTTGCAAATCATCTTGATTTAAGAATTTTTAGTATTTTTACTGAAAACAAGACAAAAATACTAAGAAAATAAGTCTAGTTTTTAGACCAAAAATATACAATTTCAGTATAAAAAAAAATCTGCCAATGGAGTGAGAAATTTTTGCTGAATTAAGTGTTTAAGAAAAAAGAAATCTTATTTCACGATTTTTTTTCTCACTCAATTGGCAGATTTTTTTTGCTTGTTTTAAGCACAATTTAACTTAAATTGTTTATTTTTGGTCTAAAAACTAAACATATTTTCTTAGGTCATTTTGCTGATCAAGAGAAAACATCTTAATTTAAGAATTTTTAGATATTTTTACTGAAAACAAGACAAAAATGCTGAGAACAAAAGTCATTTTTGCAGTGAGGGTAATAGAAACGCACTCTCTTCACTTCTTTTTGCCTAAAACTTACATAAATATACATAACTTTTTGAATTATTACAATTATTCAGTTATCGCAAACCATTGCGGTATATTAATATTGCGGTATGCACATTTGCGGTATTCCCCTGATTAAGATATATCTTTAGATATAATTTTTAATTTTTACTTTAGTTTTTTATAAATTGGGTAAGTGCGCATCTAGTGGATAATTGCGGTATTACAGATAACCATAAAAACTAATCAGAAACACTTTTTCATGCAAATGTTTTCTCTTAATTAAATTAAATTAGTTAAACGGCGGGGAAGGAGTTATATGTGTCCTTAAGCTATCTTTACTGAATGGGTCTTGTGTTTCAGATGTTTGTGAGTTTTAAGGAGAAGGGTCTGGTTACCTGCTCTACAGATCACCTGCTCATCGTGTGGAGGGATGGAGAACTGCAGTCGCAGCTGCGCAGCCTTGCGCTCTTTCACAAACTAGAGGAACACCAGGGACTGTGATGTGATCATCTTCATATCTCTTTCTTTCTGGAACTCAACGAAAAACTGATCTCCAGGGCTGTGTTCAGTATGTACTCTATGCACTGAAAAATCAATGAATGACCACAGGTCTCAGATCTGTATAGTATTAACTGTCGAACAACTTGCTAGGACTAACCTATTTGTAAAGTCTGATCATGTCTGTGTTTTAAATTTACATAATAGCCACATTGCGCTTTAACACAATTGTACGTCATTTTAATGAGATTGTTTTATAAATAGCTGTTGAATCATTTTATCTAGGTGTTGATTTGTATATATTAAGAAAAACTGTTTGGTATGAGAATATTTTTGATGTGTTGTTATCATCGTGTTGCACATTTCTTTGAATGTTTGTTGCGTGTTTATTTTTTATTTTCAGAACTGCATGCAATTTAAACTGAATTCAGATCAAAAAGACTTTATTGCAAATGTTTATTTGTGTCTCTCACAAACAACAGATGTAAAGACAGAATCGGACATCAGAAAGAAACCGTGTTTAAACATATGTGACATAAATCTTTTTGTACAACTAACAATAAAATAAAATCATTTGAAACCTGTTGGATGGCATACGAACAATTTTACTCAACAATATTGTGTTCAATAAAAAATAGTTTATATACATTTGCTCAAGGGATAATGCAGATTTTGCATTCCCCACTCTTTAAAAATACAGTAATTGGCACAGACTCTGCAGCCATCGATCAATACACCGATACACGCGCTTATCACACCCGTCTGTCTACTTCAGACCCGCCCCAATTATGATGTCACGGTGAAATGACAGTAAGTGAGCCCTTCAATAATGAATGTGAAGGATGTCTGGCAGCAGAATTACAACAAACTTCAAATACAAACAGGGACTGACAGCTTTGATCATATGAAACAATAAAATGCAAATACTTTAGGTAGTTGCAAAACAAAGCACGTTGTGTTGTATTGTAACAACATAGGAAAATATTTTGCACCTGAGGGGACGGTTTTGGCTGCGTTGTTAATGTTTGAAGTACGACAAATAAAATTTTCCCATTAGCTTGAGCACATGGATTCAGAAGACTGGGAATATAAGGCATACGAGTTATGAAACATGGACAGCTTTAATGCTTTTTTCTGATACGTGATATACTGTATGTGTGGCGACTATAAACTGTGGTATGGAAGCAGATCTTGAAAAAAATAAATTTTGTTTCTCACTACAAAATGAGAGAATTTTTGGTTGAATTATTTCTTAAAGGGATAGTTTACAAAAATTTTCATCATTCACTTACCCTAAAATTCCAACTTTGTATAAATGTGACCCTGGACCACAAAACCGGTCATAAGTATTTTTTTAGCAATAGCCAACAATACATTGTATGGGTCAAAATGACTGATTTTTAATGCCAAAAATCATTAGGATATTACGTAAAGATAATATTCCATGAAGACATTTTGTAAATTTCCTACCATAAATATGTATAAAAAATTATTTATCATTAAAGGCGGGGTGCACGATCTCTGAAGGCCAATGTTGACATTTAAAAATCACATAAACATGCCCTTAACCCAATAGAATCTTGACCTTTTTTTCATAGACCTGCCCCAGACATACACAACCCAAGCGATGATGTCAGTTAGTAGACACACCCCTTACTGCTGATTGGCTACAAGTGTGTTTGGTACTCCCGACTCCCTTTTCCAAAGCATTTTTTTTAAAATCGTGCACCCCACCTTTAATATTTACTTTAAATATAAACTTTAAAAGCAATCTTCTCAATATTGTGATTTTTTACACCCTCAGATTCTAGATTTTCAAACAGGCGTATCTCGTCCAAATGTAAAACATACCATTATTTTGTGATTCAGTGTCACACATTTCTTTGTTTTGGTGAATACAATAAAAGATATTTTGAAGAATATTCGCAATCAAACACTGATCTTTTTCACACCAGCCCTTGTAGACTTTCATAATCAGAAAAATAGTACTACGAAAGTGAATGGTGCCCCAGATCTATTATTAACATCTTAATTGTGTTTAGTAGAACCAATACATTTATATAGGTCTGGTAAGTAAATGATGATTTTTCGGTGAACTTTCCCTTTAAATCACATCACAGCTGAACATTTAACAACAGCCACAGTATACTAGACGTAGTAGACGAACCAATACCTGAACAATCCAGAAACCAATATTCAATTCGACAAGTGTTATAACATTACATAAAAACAGAATGTAACAATCACATGGTAACAATGGCATTTTCCTATTATAAATCTGAATTAAAAGGGAATCTCTTCACAATGCTCTTTGTTTGGTGAATAAAGACACTAGCCTGTGGTGTTTCCACAATCGAGATTAAGGCATGTATCTGAAAAAAGGTCTCTAAATGTATTACATATTTATATTAATATCTCCAAAATAGTCCATATAAATTCAAACTCATTTTTTTTTAATTACATACAAACCCTGTATCTGACAAAAATGTGTCTTAAAAGAGCCATGATGGGACATACAGTAGCTTTTTAACACAGGAACAGAGAGGATCAGTTGGGTGGAGAACAGGAAAAGAAGGGAATGTTACCATTTTTATGACCAACGCTTTCAAACAGGTTGGTAAGTGTGTTTTATGGCTCATCTCTATAGTTTCTTTCCAGATGCTGCTGGTGAACCGCATGCCAGCAGGCAGTGATAAATCGATTTATTAATAGTTATATATCACATTCACAAAATGTTCAGTCAATCCATACAGCCACAGTCAGTCAACAGACACACTTTTGAATAGGAATGTTGAATAGGGGAAAATGCATTTTTACCAAACATACCCTGCTAGGATGTTATAAACTGGCAGTGAATCACAGCTACCTAATAGCATCCGTAATCCTGATTTACCCTAAAATATGACATTTTAAAATTTAACATTCATCTCAGTGTACCTACACATACAACACCATAGCGCAACATTTACAATTACACAATGAGGGACAGTATAATATATGTGTATATGTATATATTATATACTTTGTATTCATGTAAATATTATATTCTATTTAAATATTCAGTTTTTTTTATGTAAAGTGTTCATGGTTTTGGTAAATGTGGTCACAAAGACTTTAAGCAACATTATTGTATTTTAATGAATAACAATTTCTTGTAATGACATTTCAATCTTTTCTCACAAACCTTCGGAAGAATACAATGCATAAGTCTTTCTGACCACATCTAGAGTACTTGAATGGTTTATCTTTGATCATGTATGTATGATGTACTTGTGTTCTCCTATAGAAAGATGAAACAACATGAGGATGAGTAAGCAGTGAGTAGATTTACATTTATGATGAATAACATTATATATATAACGGGTGCTGTTCCCAGGATTTACCACTAGAGGGCACAAGCGCATCCATAGAGATTGGACTGTATCAGTAAAGCGTTGACATGACTCCAGACCTCAGAAATCTGCATCCTTCATTTACATAATACACTGTCTGGAAGGCTACAGTGTAAAGTAAAATAAAGAGCAAAAGTTGTGTAAATATATGAGACTGCATTTTGTCCATATAGCATGTGTTTAAAAGTGTTAACATGATAACATTTCTATAAAGCCTGTGTATATAATATATAATGCATATTTTAAAAGTCTAGATGCACTATAATGCATTTATAATGCCTTTTAATAAATCAATGCCTATATGCACTCCTAAATAACCACAGACCTAAAATATAATAATTAACTATTCACATTTAAACCTATTTCATGTTTTAGATTTAATTATATTGCCTTTATCTTGCATTACACAATTAATAAAAAAATTTACCTATTCACAGCTCCAGGTTTTATGTATTATAAGACATTATGAATGTGTTTATAATATAATTGCAGAAAAATTCTAAAGGACGAGAATAACATGACCAATTACAAAGTGCCAGTATTTTTGAGAAAAGTACACTGTAATACTTTTGTTACGTGGAAAGAAAATAGATATCTAAATAGATCTAAAATTATTTAAAGGCAAGGCGCTTTTATCCAAAGTGAGTTTCAAACGAGGAAGCATTTAACATTTGAGCATTTAACATCAATGAGCTAACAAGAACCCATCAAGTACATACATCAGCTAATGTGTATCTGTATCTTGTAATGCATTAAGATGAATTTATATTGAATTATATACAGTACAGGCTTTATTGAAAGTGTTACCCGATCTGCTGATTCACTGTCATGAGCACAAATGAAATATGAAGAAAGGGGGGAAACAGAGACAGGAAGGATGAGAGAACAAGAGAACAGGAAAAAGAGGAAAAAGTCAGAAACGTGCTGAACGTGTGCTGTATGCTTCCAAACGCGATGCCATCTGGAACATTCTGAACGCTCTGTCATTCGAACGCAGTGCCAAGCAAACTCAAACAATTCCATCACACAAGTGCCTCTGTGAATAAACCATATACAGTATGGGATTCAGACCGAGATGTCATGTTTTAGAACACTCATGATGTCGTGTTTTAGAACTCTGATGATGTCGTGTTTTAAAAGTCTCATTATGTCGTGTACAGAATTCTGATGAAGTTGTGTTTTAGAACACTCATGATGTCGTGTTTTAGAACTCTGATGATGTCATGTATAGAACTCTATTGATGTCTTTTTTTAGAACACTCATGATGTTGTGTTTTAGGAGTGTGATGATGTCATGTTTTAGAACACTCATGATGTCGTGTTTTAGAACTGTCATGATGTCGTGTATAGAACTCTCATGATGTCTTGTTTTAAAACTCTCATGATGTCATGTATAGAACTCTAATGATGTCGTGTATTAGAATGCTTATGATGTCATGTATAGAACTCTCATGATGTTGTGTTTTAGAACTCTCATGGTGTCACATTTTAAAACACTCACGATGTCGCGTTTTAGAACTCTGATGATGTAGTGTTTTAGAACTCTGATGATGTCATGTTTAAGGACTCTCATGATGTCGTGTTTTAGAACTCTCATGATGTTGTGTATAGAACTCACATGATGTCGTGTTTTAGAATGCTTATGATGTCGTGTTTTAGAACTCTCATGATGTCGTATTTTAGAATGCTCATAATGTCGTGTTTTAGAACTCTGATGATGTCATGTTTTAAAAGTCTCATTATGTCGTGTACAGAATTCTGATGAAGTTGTGTTTTAGAACACTCATGATGTCGTGTTTTAGAACTCTGATGATGTCATGTATAGAACTCTAATGATGTCGTATTTTAGAACGCTCATGATGTTGTGTTTTAGGAGTGTGATGATTTCGTGTTTTAGAACACTCATGATGTCGTGTTTTAGAACTGTCATGATGTCGTGTATAGAACTCTCATGATGTCTTGTTTTAAAACTCTCATGATGTCATGTATAGAACTCTAATGATGTCGTGTATTAGAATGCTTATGATGTCATGTATAGAACTCTCATGATGTTGTGTTTTAGAACTCTCATGGTGTCGCATTTTAAAACACTCATGATGTCGCATTTTAGAACTCTGATGATGTAGTGTTTTAGAACTCTGATGATGTCATGTTTAAGGACTCTCATGATGTCGTGTTTTAGAACTCTCATGATGTTGTGTATAGAACTCACATGATGTCGTGTTTTAGAATGCTTATGATGTCGTGTTTTAGAACTCTCATGATGTCGTATTTTAGAATGCTCATGATGTCGTGTTTTAGAACTCTTATGATGTCGTGTTTTAGAATGCTCATGATGTCGTGTTTTAGAACTCTTATGATGTCGTGTTTTAAAATGCTCATGATGTCGTGTTTTAGAACTCTCATGATGTCGTGTTTTAGAATGCTCATGATGTCGTGTTTTAAAACTCTCATGATGTCGTGTTTTAGAACTCTCATGATGTCGTGTTTTAAAACTCTCATGATGTCATGTATAGAACTCTCATGATGTTGTGTTTTAGAACTCTCATAATGTCGTGTTTTAGAATGCTCATGATGTCGTGTTTTAGAATGCTCATGATGTCGTGTTTTAGAACTCTCATGATGTCGTGTTTTAGAATGCTCATGATGTCGTGTTTTAAAACTCTCATGATGTCGTGTTTTAAAACTCTCATGATGTCATGTGTAGAACTCTCATGATGTTGTGTTTTAGAACTCTCATAATGTCGTGTTTTAGAATGCTCATGATGTCGTGTTTTAGAACTCTCATGATGTCGTGTATAGAACTCTCATGATGTTGTGTTTTAGAACTTTCATAATGTCGTGTTTTAGAATGCTCATGATGTCGTGTTTTAGAACTCTCATGATGTCGTGTTTTAGAACTCTTATGATGTCGTGTTTTAGAATGCTCATGATGTTGTGTTTTAGAACTCTTATGATGTCGTGTTTTAAAATGCTCATGATGTCGTGTTTTAGAACTCTCATGATGTCGTGTTTTAGAATGCTCATGATGTCGTGTTTTAAAACTCTCATGATGTCGTGTTTTAAAACTCTCATGATGTCGTGTTTTAAAACTCTCATGATGTCATGTATAGAACTCTCATGATGTTGTGTTTTAGAACTCTCATAATGTCGTGTTTTAGAATGCTCATGATGTCGTGTTTTAGAATGCTCATGATGTCTTGTTTTAGAACTCTCATGATGTCGTGTTTTAGAATGCTCATGATGTCGTGTTTTAAAACTCTCATGATGTCGTGTTTTAAAACTCTCATGATGTCATGTGTAGAACTCTCATGATGTTGTGTTTTAGAACTTTCATAATGTCGTGTTTTAGAATGCTCATGATGTCGTGTTTTAGAACTCTCATGATGTCGTGTTTTAGAATGCTCATGATGTCGTGTTTTAAAAATCTCATGATGTCGTATTTTAGAACTGTGATGTTGTGATGTATGCTGTTGTGTTCTAGAAGGGTCTTTTGTGATGTAAGTTCTCATAATGTTGTTCTCACGGATTCGTTCCACCAACCTACACAACATGTATCATCTGCTAAATATAAACATTTTATAATTCTAAGCCAACAACTTTGTGAGCCAACATTGTTCAAGCTATGCGTCCAACTGCACTCAGGACAGAATATATATAACATAAATTCGTTTCTGGTCTGTTCAGTGATTCTGACAAAGCTGCGTTTTGTTCCAAAGGAGAAAATAATTTATAGTCCCTGCCACAGTGTCGAAGCAACCAAACATTTATCAAAACCTCTCAACACGTTCGATTATAAACACACTGATCATAGGTGGATCAAACCGGTGAACGTTTGAATTATATGGCTTTCAGAGTGCTATGTTAACCACCATCGGAAAACTGTCGTGTATGACCGTAGTAAAAGTAGACCGGAGATTACAGCACAATATACAGCCAAGCTGATTTAAAAATAAATAATACATAAAAATGGTATAACACAATACATGCAGCACGCCCATTAACATGAACACATGTCAATATGTGGGTGGTCTCATTATGAGGTTGTGCTGGAGTTTAAACAAAAAGTTTAGGGAATGTTGTGTCCGTGTGGACGGTTGTGTAAAGTAGGAATGTTAACTGTAATGTTCTGCTTAAAATGTAAAATCTACTGCCACACAGACACTCTCTCTCGCTCTCATACACACACAAACACACACCATCATCATCAAGCTTTATGTTATTACAGTATGTGTCTGGATATACAGTGTTTCGAGAAATATATTCTTTGATATTATTGGCTATTATATCAAAATAATTGAGTATTACACCAGTCCTTGGAGTCTGAGAAAGGCTTGAATCGTTCTGATACAGAAAGTGCCGGAATACTGACGACCCGCAGTGAGGTCGGCCGTCGCAGTGTTTGTACATTCTTAAAAACTGAATCGTGTTCAAACACCAACATGTCTTCAGTTCTACGAGTTTGGCAACTTGACCTTTGTGTCCTGTAGGCAAATTCAGTCAAAACATCTTGACCTCATTGATCAAAGTGAAGGGAGGCAGGTGTGGAGCAACTGAAAGATAACTGACTCCACAGCAGTGAGGTTTAGGGGCAACTGTCCCTCTTCATGGGTGTAAAAACCCGTACCCCCCATGTGAACAAAACATCAATTGGTGATCTCAAAATTCGATATCAGTGAAAGCTTAAACCATGCAAACTGAAGATCTGTGAAGGGCGATGAGCAGGCGGGTCTCTATCTTCTTCTGGTAGTTTTTTTTTCTTTTTACTCCCGATTCAAAGTCTAATTGAAGCCCTTTTGGCATTCAGATCTTATCGTTTTGCTTGGGTGCATATGTGCATGTGTCTAGTTTTAAACTCTCTGAGCAATACATGTTTTAGTCCCACTGTGTGTCCCATATATGGATGTGCACATGTGTACAGCAGTGTTCTTCATCTTCTTGTGTTCAACGTACGTGATTACAAAAGATCTTGTCCGGAAATCATTAAAAACAGGCGATTCCAAAAGAGAAGAGTGAGGAAGGATGCTGGAGGAGGAGTGTATGGTGATAAAGTGCATTGCTTGTTTTACCCTTGTAACCGGGGCGATTGTCACGGGGGGGGGGGGGGGGGGGAGCGTCGTCGGGAACAGGGCTGCTGATCTGCGTGCGGCGGACTGAATCTTTGAAGTCAGACAGAGACGGCATGACCTCTGACCCTTGACCTCAGGAGGGGGCTCATGGAGGTGGTGGGGGTCGCAGGCTTTTACACTTCATCTCATCCAAGTTCTTCCAGTATTTGTAGTTTTCTGCCAAATGTTCCATCAAGCCTGGCAAGCTGGCAAATGCTGACAGAGAGAGACAGAGAGACAAATAAATTATCTCAGTAAATGAAAAGCAATTTTTCTTTCTCAAAAGTCTATCCATCTTTATCTCTATCTACCTAGCAATCTGTCTATCTATCTGTCTGTTAATCTATGTCTGTCTATCTACCCATCTACCCGCCTGTGTGTTAGTTAATATGTCTGTCTATCTGTCTGTCTTTCTATGAAAAGAAAGGTTCTTTTCTCAAAAGTTTTTTGTCTATCTCTATGTCTGTCCATCTACTCATCTGTCTGTCTGTCAAAATTAATGTATGTCTGTTTATCTACCCGTCAATCTGTCTATTTGTCTGTCTATCTATCTATCTGTCTGTCAATCAATTAATGTCTGTATAATCTATCTATCTATCTGTCTGTCTGTCAATCTACTTCTATCTACCCATCTACCACTCCATGTCTGTCTATCTACCCATCTACTCGTCTGTCTGTCGATCAATTAATTTATGTCTGTTCATCTACCCTTCAATCTGTCTATTTGTCTGTCTATCTATCTGTCTGTCAATCAATTTATGTCTGTCTAATCTATCTATCTGTCTGTCTGTCTGCCAGCCAATCTAGGTCTATCCACCCATCTACCAATCCATGTCTGTCTATCTACCCATCTACCCTCTGTCTGTCGGTCAATTAATTTATGTGTGTTTATCTACCCGTCAATCTGTCTATCTATCTATTTGTCTAGCTGTCTATCAATTAATTTATGTCTGTTGAATCTGTCTGTCTGTCTGTCTGTCTGTCTCTCAGCCAATCTATGTCTGTCAATCTACAAATTGACCTACCCGTCCGTCTGTCTACCCATTTGTCAATTCATGTCTGCCTATCTACCCATCTACCTGTCTGTGTGTCAGTTAATCTATGTCTGTCTATCTACATATTGACCTACCCGTCCGTCTGTCTACCCATTTGTCAATTCATGTCTATCTATCTACCCATCTATCTATCTATCCATCCATCCGTCCATCCATCCATCCATCTATCCAGCATCATCCATCCATCCAGACTGAAAATGATCAGAACCCTCTGATTAAGTCACGTTCTAGAACTTTGATGATGTTGTGTTTTAGAACCCTCATGATGTCGTGTTTTAGAACTTTGATGATGTCGTGTTTTAGAACTTTCATGATGTCATGTTTTAGAAGTCCAATGATGTCATGTTTTAAAACTCTGATGATGTCAAGTTTTACAACTTTCATGATGTTGTGTTTGAGATCTACGACGATGTCATGTTTTAGAACTTTCATTATGTCATGTTTTAGAAGTCCGATGATGTCATGTTTCAGAACTTTCATGATGTCGTGTTTTATAATTCTGATAATGTCATGTTTAAGAACTTTCATGATATCGTGTTTTAGAACTCCAATGATGTCATGTTTTAGAACTTTCATGATGTTGTGTGTTAGAAGTCCGATGAGGTCATGTTTTAGAACTTTGATTATGTCGTGTTTTAGAACTCTGATGATGTCATGTTATAGAACTCTAATGATGTCATGTTATAGAACTCTAATGATTTCATGTTTTTAAAACTTTGATGATGCCGTGTTTTAGAACCCTGATGTAGGCTGTTGTATTCTAAAATATCTTTCATCAATCTGTCTGTCAGCCAATCTATGTCTGTCTATCTTCAAATTGGTCTACCTGTCTGTCCGTTTGTCTGTCTTCCCATCTGTCAATTCATTTCTGTCTGTCAATTAATCCATGTCTGTCTATCTACCAATCTGTCTGTCTACCCATCTATCTGTCTGTCAGTCAGTCAATCTATGTATCTATGTATCTATGTATCTATGTATCTATCTATCTATCTATCTATCTATCTATCTATCTATCTATCTATCTATCTATCTATCTCTAGTATATTACTGTCCGTCTATCTAAACAGTAAGAAACAGTAAGCAAATGTTGTTTATTCTAATGTTTCCCGTTCCCCCTCATCCCACCATCTGCTCAATTGAATTTGTTTCTGGCAGACGGACTGCAGACGGCAGTGTGTGTGTGTGTGTGTGTGTGTGTGTTGTATGTTTGGATGAGTGTAAATATGGCAATTTGTATGTTCACACATGCCTGGACTCTCAGATTTCTTTTTCGTTCTCTTGAGAATGCCCGCTGAATCTGTCCGATCGTGACCTTGGGAACTAATTCTGCAGAGAGCTCAAGAGATTCTGCTTCACTGGATTCTGACCCCAGACTACCGAAATCAAAGACACGCACACAGACGCACATTCTTCTCTCTCTCTCTCTCTCTCTCACACACACACACACACACGCACACACACACACACGCACGCACGCACACACGCACGCACGCACACACACACACACACACACACACATCACCCCCTTCCCCCTCTACAGCATTTTTAAAGTTTCCGTGACATCATGTGTGTTGCGTGTTGACAGGACGCAGGTTTATTCTCTGGGGTTGATCTCAGTGGGAAAGACGGACCTAAAGTTTCCAAAGCTCGCCACACTCTAATCAACCTCTGGATAACATTATCACAACCTATCAGCAACCATCTAATCCCCCACCCTCCGGACCAACATCTTCTTCTGCTAATAGACCATATCAATTCATTTAGAAAAACCAGATGACTACAAAGATGGCCTGGGAAAACATCCTAACCCTTAAACAGACACGCACGCATATATAAACTTCCATTTCTTGTGTACATCAATGCTGATTCGCTTTTCATTGTTTGGCATGTTTCTGGACACTAAAGTATTTTTAAAGTACATTTGAATGTTCCTGAAGCTCAACTGTTTTTTTTTATGGAGAAAACTTCTTTAAATCATCATATATATTTTTTTAAATATTATTATTTTATATGGTAGGTTTTACATTCATAAATGCAAATGGGCTCGGATTGAGCCCAATATTACCCAATTTAAGGTTCAGATGAAAATTTATTTTGAAACATTGAAAGGACTTTCAAATCGTAAAGCTACCAAAACTATGGCATATTACTGTACAATTCTTTTAAAATGAGGAATTTAACGCATTGTATTGTATACCCTTTTTATTTATTTAATTTTGTAAAATATCTTTTTTATTTATATTTTCTTCTTTAAATTGTATTCTTTTTACTTTAAATGTTATTTGTAATCTTTGGAGTAATTTAAAATCATACACAGCCATCAAAAGCTGATTGTAGACAAATTCTTCTCTTGGGGTATGTTGATGAAATAACAGAAAATATTGTGTGTGTGTGCAATGCACATATAAAATGGTCACATGAAGTAAGATCTATTCAGATGTGAGGTCAAGAGAACAGTAAGTAGGGATGCAAGCTTTGTGCCAATACAGAGACTATTATTTAATGTGACTGCAGGGTATCAGTAATTTACATTGGTAAACAAAATTATAGGAAAATTATGGGAATTTTATGTTGTATTATCAGCAACCACTAAATATGACTTGTTCACTGTGAAAAATATTGTGTGAGAGTTGCTATCTATGGCAAATATTCATCCTAAATAGTTTAATATTTTAGTTGTTTCTTCAAAGCTGATTTATTTTGTAGCTGAGGATTTTTCTCAAAAAACACTAAGTTCCTCAAGAAAACAAGCAGCTTCTTAATATGAAAATTCTGGTTCTTTCTGTAGTATTGTATGTATTTAGTATTAATCAATTATATTGATTTTTACGCCTAAATATAATGTTTGAAAACATACTTTTGCTACATGCAAAGCATTATAACATGATGTGGTTATTTTGCAAATGTCTCACTTTATCTCTCTGCTCACAGATGGACAACATGACATTCAGATACAACATACTCTTAATGGAGGGTATTAAAGTTACACCTCAGTCCGGCCATATTGTCTTTATTCTTCTTTTGATTGCATATGTATTAATAATGATATCTAACATTGGAATTTTGATTCAAATATCAACAGAGAAAAGTTTGCATCAGCCCATGCACATTATTTACTGCAACTTACCACTGAATGAGATACTTGGGACAACTGTTATCATTCCACGCTTGCTGAAGGATATTTTATTGGATCCCTCTGCACGCTACATCACATACGTGGAGTGTGTTAGTCAAGCTTTTTTGGCACATTTGTATGCAACAGTAGGCCATACTGCGTTGATAATCATGGCATTTGACAGATATGTGGCCATATGCAATCCATTACGATACTCATCGATAATGACCAGTAAAATGATTGTAAGATTAACAGCTGGAGCCTGGGGTGTTGCATTAGTGCTGGTGGGAATTCTGCTCAGCCTGACTATACGTTTGTCTCACTGCAGATATGTGATCCAGAATTCCTTTTGTGATAATGCTTCACTATTTAAACTGTCCTGTGAAAGTGTGGTGATCAATAATGTTTATGGATTAACTTTTACTGTGCTTTTACACACCTCTTCAATGGGGACTATGTTCATTACATATCTTAAAATAGCAATGGTATGCATAAAAAGCAAAAACAAAGCAATAAACAGCAAAGCCATTAAAACCTGCTCAACTCATTTGGCTGTTTATCTAATAATGATGATTTCTGGATATGTCACAATATTTCTCCATCGTTTCCCTGAATACACAGACAGTAGGAAGACTTCCAGCATAACCTCTCTTATATCTCCATGCTTGAATCCCATAATATATGGTTTCCAAATTAAGGAAATAAGACAGATGATTTTAAAACTTTTTAAAAGAAAAAAAATAATTCAAATTCAATGTAATTAACAAATGCTAATTGACTAATAATTGTTATATTGTAATAATAGCTGGAAGCATTAGTTACAATACATGTTGTTTATCTTTCCCAAACTTCAGCTCTTTTCTACTTTTACACTAAATATGGTTTTGCAGACTATATGGTTATTGTTGTCTTTTTAGATAAAATGTTTAATGCTCACACATTTGGATAAAATTGTCTGACAAAATGTAAATGTAACTGTTGCAGTATATGAACACAACATAAAATCATATAAAAAAGAATAGACACTATAGACAATTGACATTCAACACTGTAAATCTGCTTTCTCTTGTACTGTATAATAGCAACTGCAAGAGCATGGGTTTGATTCTCAGGGAATGTGTGTACTAATAGCTTCAGCAAAATTTGTAGAAGTGTTTATGGATATTTACCATCCCAGGCATCAAACATGTCCGTGATGAAATAGTCGATGAACGAGATCTGGGATTTGGGAATGCTGCAGGTATTCCGATCAAATACTGGCATGACAACCGGCAAACCCTGTCTTTTCTCTTCATCAGTCTAGAAAGAGTTTATAGGCACAGCGGTAATTGGTTGGAGGAAATAAGAACAAACAGATGTACACAACTGTGACAAGAAGACATCAGAATTGAGCTTAAATGGAAAAAAAACATTTTGTTTTCATAAAATATTAGATTTTTTTGCTAATGTAACCAAGGTTAAGCGGATGTGAAAACAATATGAACCAATCACAGCCCACTTTTCACCAATCTAAGATATATTTAACAATTTTTTTTTTACATAAGAAACATAAAAGGTAAATGTTTGAAAGATGTTTCATGTACTTTTAAGTAGCTGGGTTTCCATCACACAAATTTTATGTGCAAGTATAACATTGGAAACAAGTGATGGAAATGGCAAATTTCAAATAAAATCCCTTAACTTTTTCTACGCCAGCGTTTTATAAAAAAGTTGCCATCCAGTGCCAGCACTTTCATGATTTTCACAAAAGTTTAATGCCTTCCATAAAATTTTCTTCTTTAAAAATATAAACATACAATATATCAAATGAAAGAACAGACCTTCTGTTTTAAAAAAAAAACTGCTTTCATTTGTTCTCTTTTATCACCTCTCAAATACAGAAAGGTTTCTTTAAAAATATAAAATTTTGAGCAAAAAGCTGAAATAATTGCCTTTTTTGAAGGACTTTTGATAGAGATCAGATTCAGAGCAATCCTCAAAACATACACGGATTTTGAACTATTTGCCCTAAGGGAATACTTCAGGGTTTTATAATTTGGGTAAGGGCACCACCTGCTGGATAATAGCGGAAATACCGATTGCGAGAAAAAAATCGTCATTGGCAGGGAAGCGCTTTCTCTTACTTGTCTCGTCAACGGCGGAGAAAGAGTTAATTCCCAAAAAAAGTTTCTAAGCTCGCTTGAGATGTTTTTTACAGAGCCCCTAAGGGGACATGGAGCAAAAATTAAATGAAGTTTAGTTTTGCGTGCACACGTGAAGCCATCGTGTGCACACGTGAAACTATCGCTTATAGTTTCATGTGCACATGTAAAACTTACGAGTGCTCACGTGAAACTATCGTGTGCGCACGTCAAACCATTGCGTTTAGTTTCGCATGCGCACGTGAAACTTACGCATGCTCACGTGAAACTATCGTGTGCACACGTCAAACTATCGCGTTTAGTTTCGCATGCGCCATGAAACTTACGAATGCTCATGTGAAACTATCACGTGTGCACGCGAAACTATCACATGTGCACGCAAAAGTTTAACAGAAAAAAATTCTGCACATGAAGGTTTTGCATGAGCACATGAAAGTTTCACGTGAGCACATGAAACTAAACTTTAGATTTTTTTACTCCAATGTCACCTTAGGGGCTCGTTAGGTTTCTGACTAATAGGAGATGGAAATGCATTTGTCGAATACATTGTGAAGTAGTGAACATTAAACCCAAGTAACTGATTTTGCCTCTCCTAAATATGGGGCTTGACATCGTTGCAATGCCCTTGCTTCTAGCGTCTGCATCAAATATTCTGTATTTTGTTTTCTGTGCACAGCATTCAGTTTGTCAATTACACTGCTAGTAAATTTATAAAAATCAGTTCTAAATGTATAGTCAAATACATTTTCAAAGCGTGCCTTGTTTTATTTACTGTTGATTACTAGGTTACCAATACCATCGAACAACTTGATGGAAACGCACCAAATTCGCATTTGTTTTTCTTTATTTGCACATTTTGAAAAGATTCGCTTCACGTTTCGATGTAAACCCAGCTAGTGACAGGTAGCATGTGTGGTTCAGTATGTTTACCTGTGCAAAGTACTCTTCTGAAATGCGTCCAGCCCATTCGATGCACAGCTCCAAAGGCCTACAGGGATTGGCCACGTCGGCGCATTTAATCAGCATCCGTTTAATTAACAAGCGATTCTCAGGTGAGTTTCGGATACTGGCCTGACCCTCACAATCGCTGCCTTCACTCTGTGTTACGTATAAATCAGCCATTTAATGTTAAAAAAGCACATACAGCATAAGATACGAAGTATGGTAGTGTGTATCTTACATTAGAGCTTGTCTCCTCAATAGCGCTCATGGGTTTGTTGATGCTGTTTACGAACTTATTGACGTGTTCGAAGTGCCGTGTCATTTCCGTAGCCAACACCATGTCTATTATGGCTTGCCGTAGGGTTCGAAACTGAGTCCTGCGTAGAAAGATTAAGTGCGTGTTTATTACTGCATTAATTTGTTACATGTAAATGAGTGAATGTGGACGTAAGTGATACCTTTCCATGTTTTTAAAGATGTTGCACTTGCTGTCTCGTACAGTCAGTTGAAATGCCAGCGCGGCGTGGTGACTCTCTAAGACGGCTGTGTCGTTGTACAGTATTGCCAGCTCGCTTCCCGCGTTACATAGGAATGAGTTGGTGCGACCGGGGTGGTCAACGTCATGGACCGTCGCCGCTAACAGCGCCGCAACCTCATCTAACTGGTCAAGACCTCCCTTTAAACACAGCACAGATAGATTTGGTTAAGAAAAGTGACCCCGCCTGTGAAAACCCAAAGTAAATGTTTTCTACATAAAATCATGCTACACAATGTAAAGAACATTCTGCGAAAATATCACCTTGATATCTTTAATATTTAGTTCAATTTGAAATCAATGATTGAAATAAAATTTTGATGCTCTTAATCTCATTTCTAGAAAATCATCTGTCCCTCTGTCCTTCCCAAACTCAATTTTGGATTGAGAAATGTCTGTAGCATTGCTGCGATTGGCTGTCAGGATTACCTTGACTCTGTCCTTGCGCAGGAAGTAAGCGGTGGCGTGCAGAACATCTGCAGCGTGTGTTGAGTTGTGGTAGGAGTTGGATGCGTGGTAATTTGCCTCGATCACTTGCAGCCAGGAGCGCAGCGTGGCTTCTGTGCAGTTCAGAAACTCACACACGCCAAAATCAGTGAAGACCTTCAGACCCAGATATGAGAGTGGCCTACAGACACAAGCAGACACACACATTAGAGACACACAATCTCAGATAGACCAACATGCAGACATAGACAGACAGACGGACAGACACATGCAGACACAGGCAGACACACACATTAAGAGACAGACAAGCAGACAGACACAAGTTTCAGACAGACAAACATGCAGACATAGACAGACAGACAGACAGACAGACAGATGCAGACACACACATTAGAGACAGACAAGCAGACAGACACACAATCTCAGAGAGACAAACATGCAGACATAGACAGACAGACAGACAGACACATGCAGACACACACATTAAGAGACAGACAAGCAGACAGACACACAATCTCAGACAGACTAACATGCAGACATAGACAGACAGACAGACACATGCAGACACACACATTAGAGACAGACAAGCAGACAGACACACAATCTCAGACAGACAAACATGCAGACATAGACAGACAGAGGGACAGACACATGCAGACACACACATTAAGAGACAGACAAGCAGACAGACACACAATCTCAGACAGACAAACATGCAGACATAGACAGACAGACAGACAGACACAGGCAGACACACACATTAAGAGACAGACAAGCAGACAGACACACAATCTCAGACAGACAAACATGCAGACATAGACAGACAGATGGACAGACACATGCAGACACAGGCAGACAGACACAGACAAGCAGACAGACAAACAATCTCAGACAGACAAACATGCAGACATAGACAGACAGATGCAGACACAGGCAGACACACACATTAAGAGACAGACAAGCAGACAGACACACAATCTCAGACAGACAAACATGCAGACATAGACAGACAGACAGACAGACACATGCAGACACAGGCAGACACACACATTAAGAGACAGACAAGCAGACAGACACAAGTTTCAGACAGACAAACATGCAGACATAGACAGACAGATGCAGACACACACATTAGAGACAGACAAGCAGACAGACACACAATCTCAGAGAGACAAACATGCAGACATAGACAGACAGACGGACAGACACATGCAGACACACACATTAAGAGACAGACAAGCAGACAGACACACAATCTCAGACAGACTAACATGCAGACATAAACAGACAGACAGACAGACAGACAGACAGACAGACACATGCAGACACATGCAGACACACACATTAGAGACAGACAAGCAGACAGACACACAATCTCAGACAGACAAACATGCAGACATAGACAGACAGAGGGACAGACACATGCAGACACACACATTAAGAGACAGACAAGCAGACAGACACACAATCTCAGACAGACAAACATGCAGACATAGACAGACAGACGGACAGACAGACACATGCAGACACAGGCAGACACACACATTAAGAGACAGACAAGCAGACAGACACACAATCTCAGACAGACAAACATGCAGACATAGACAGACAGATGGACAGACACATGCAGACACAGGCAGACACACACAGACAAGCAGACAGACAAACAATCTCAGACAGACAAACATGCAGACATAGACAGACAGACGGACAGACACAAGTTTCAGACAGACAAACATGCAGACATAGACAGACAGACAGACAGACAGACAGATGCAGACACACACATTAGAGACAGACAAGCAGACAGACACACAATCTCAGAGAGACAAACATGCAGACATAGACAGACAGACGGACAGACACATGCAGACACACACATTAAGAGACAGACAAGCAGACAGACACACAATCTCAGACAGACTAACATGCAGACATAGACAGACAGACAGACAGACACATGCAGACACATGCAGACACACACATTAGAGACAGACAAGCAGACAGACACACAATCTCAGACAGACAAACATGCAGACATAGACAGACAGAGGGACAGACACATGCAGACACACACATTAAGAGACAGACAAGCAGACAGACACACAATCTCAGACAGACAAACATGCAGACATAGACAGACAGACAGACAGACAGACAGACACATGCAGACACAGGCAGACACACACATTAAGAGACAGACAAGCAGACAGACATACAATCTCAGACAGACAAACATGCAGACATAGACAGACACATGCAGACACAGGCAGACACACACAGACAAGCAGACAGACAAATAATCTCAGACAGACAAACATGCATACATAGACAGACAGATGCAGACACAGGCAGACACACACATTAAGAGACAGACAAGCAGACAGACACACAATCTCAGACAGACAAACATGCAGACATAGACAGACAGACAGACAGACAGACACATGCAGACACATGCAGACACACACAGACAAGCAGACAGACACACAATCTCAGACAGACAAACATGCAGACATAGACAGACACATGCAGACACACACATTAAGAGACAGACAAGCAGACAGACACACAATCTCAGACAGACAAACATGCAGACATAGACAGACAGACAGACAGACACATGCAGACACACACATTAAGAGACAGAAAAGCAGACAGACACACAATCTCAGACAGACAAACATGCAGACATAGACAGACGGACAGACACACACATTAGAAACAGGCAAGCAGACAGACAAGCAGACAGACACACAATCTCAGACAGACAAACATGCAGACATAGACAGACACATGCAGACACACACATTAAGAGACAGACAAGCAGACAGACACACAATCTCAGACAGACAAACATGCAGACATAGACAGACAGACAGACACATGCAGACACACACATTAAGAGACAGAAAAGCAGACAGACACACAATCTCAGACAGACAAACATGCAGACATAGACAGACAGATGCAGACACAGGCAGACACACACAGACAAGCAGACAGACACACAATCTCAGACAGACAAACATGCAGACATAGACAGACAGACAGACAGATGCAGACACAGGCAGACACACACATTAAGAGACAGACAAGCAGACAGACACACAATCTCAGACAGACAAACATGCAGACACATGCAGACATAGACAGACACACACACATTAGAGACAGACAAGCAGACAGACACACAATCTCAGACAGACAAACATGCAGACATAGACAGACAGATGCAGACACAGGCAGACACACACATTAGAGACAGACAAGCAGACAGACACACAATCTCAGACAGACTAACATGCAGACATAGACAGACAGACAGACAGACAGACACATGCAGACATAGACAGACAGACGGACAGACAGACACATACACACACATTAGAAGCAGACAAGCAGACAGACACACAATCTCAGACAGACAAACATGCAGACATAGACAGACAGACACATGCAGACACACACATTAAGAGACAGACAAGCAGACAGACACACAATCTCAGACAGACAAACATGCAGACATAGACAGACAGACGGACAGACACATGCAGACACACAGACAGATAGACACCCAGACACAAACACAGGCAGACACATAGACAGATACGTGCACAAACACAGGTAGACACACAGACAGACACATAGAGAGACAGACAAGCGACAGCTCCAGCTTCAGCTCCACGCAAAAATGTACAGGTCACATTGTAAACACAATAAACCACATCTTGTTGCCATCATGATCAAATTAAATATGTACAGGTCTAAGTTGCATACAGGACAAGCCTTTTTACCATCTTTACCAAGAGTACCTGTCCGTTAGTTTGGTGAATCATTCAGCACATCATTGCTTTTTCAAATAACAAATAATATTTGTTATCTAGGTTATTTACAGATACGTTAATGAAGTTAAGTGACAATATGTACAACGCAGCTAGTAGTTTTACGTTAACGTTCTCTAATGTTAATGCTTATCTACTCTCTCTCTCTCTCTCTCTCTCACCTTTTGTGTGTAGCTGCTTCCAGCTCCAGGATGTTAAATTCCCAATATTCTTCCTTATTGAGCAGCTCTGCGATGGAGGGCGGGACGTCATTTAAAGGGACAGGCACCGGCAGCTGACTCTGACTCATATCTGAGAAATCAAATCGGTGTCAATATGTTGTCAGAAATACAAAGCTCATCATTTTGGTAATAATTACATTTTGTGAATTTAGCAGATGCATTCAATAACATCTCAAGAGTTTTACTAATATAACTGAGTAAAACCTAATATTAAGCAGGAAGTTCAGATTTTATCCATCAGGATGAATGGATTGATAAAAATAAAAAATCTTTCCACGCTTGCACAGCTTTAGTAATATCGGCACACATAAAAGCTGTTCAAAAAGCAGAAAAAGTTATAAAACCGTTTTTTCTCTGTAATGTAAACAGATAAACAGTTATAAAATACAACTAGGGAAATTTAACAAAACCAGGATCCATTTTGAATTCTTTCTGGCTAAAAATTGTTTATTGTAAGAACAAGGTCAAGATCTCACAAGGTTTACGACATGAAATCCCCGTTGTTTACTTTCCAAAGACAGAAACAGTCTCTTGAGATAATTTCTGCCACGGCTGGATTATAAGAATTGGCGAGGTTATGCCCTGGCCATGTTGAAGGTTAGCACTTACTGTGTAATGCGCTTTTGGAGAAGACATATTCATTCCCAGACAGCCTTCTGAGTCCATCCTGCAAGAAGAAAGTTATACATCAATATATCAGACTGAAGCCACAGAGAGAAAGACTTCAGGGGAGGAGAGTGAGAAAGTAAAACATTTGTTTCCAGCCAACATAATCATGACAAACACACTTTAAAACAGCACTACCGCCACAACCCATAACTCACGCCCACATGTGTATGCGTGCTCTCACGAGTTAAAGCCGTTCATCGCGACAGGAGGATATTAAACATGCGAATAATATTTCCATTTTCAAACAGACTCATCCAGAACTAAAAACCGAACTTTACATGGATAAATATTTGACACACACATACTCATACACATCATCTCTGTAACAACCCCAGCTGCTCAGATACTTTACTGGATAAGTTGACCTTTTACTTCTTCCCAGCTCTTGAGATCTACACATTACATCCGCTCGACCTCCATGTAACAGAGAAACATTTTCATCATGGCTGTTCATTTGCATATTGATTACATCTGTTGCATGTTCATCAGTCTGTGACATCTGATTACATATCGATGCAAAACATATGTGGATTTCGATAGTCCACTTTAGACGTCAACTACAAGTCAATTTAGTGCTAACATTTTATTGTGATGATCCCCCAACAGACATTCTTCTGACTATACTGGAAGTAATTTTGCAACTACATGTCAACATATTTTACAAACCCTAACCTCTTCTATCCTGGGTGCCAGCCGAACTTAGCCCCGTCCACAACATTTCAGGAAGGGAAGTTCGGTCTGGAGTCGCTCCGTTATGGCGCTGCTATGCTCGAACAAAAATTAATCGGACCAATCAAATTGTCAGGGTGGGATTTATACGATGATGGGCAGATGATCAACAGTAACGTAATTAACCACATCACCAAAGAGCGCTTCTGTTGAATCTAGGGTGGCCATTTGTGCCAGTTCCGCCGGACACATTCCGAACAGGTTTTTGGGTGCGTTCGACTGCATACGTCATCAAGGTTTAATATTTCGGTTTCAACTTCAGAAAAGCAAACAATACATTTCAAGGTAAGACTGAAACTACAATGATTGTATGTCTTAAAAGAAATAAATCATAATTTTCTAATGTATTTTAACTGAAATGTGAGAACCTCGATGATGTATGCGGTCAAGCAACGCGACTTCCGGAGAACGAATCAAAAATCCTGTTCGGGACGTGTCCGGCGGAACTGGCACAAATGGCGACCCTAGTTACAACAAAATGGCTGTCGCTGGAGAATAGATATGTGAAGATTCTGCCATCGAGTCTATTCTTGAAGATATCGACAGTGCATTAATTTTAAAAGAGGAACATGAACAAGGCATTTGTTGATCGAAAGATATTTTTTCCGTCCCTCCTACGGGATTTGGCAAAAGTTTAATTTATCAGCTGGCTCCGATGGTCACAATAAGAAGATGGGAAAATGAAAATAGGTAACTCGGCGTGCACAACAACGTGGATTTAACTAGCGGTCGTTGCCAGCTCCTTTTCGGAAGCCCGTGGATGAAGATCATCTAACTTACAAATGGTAAGAGATAGTCGGACTGTATGACTTAGTAAATAACTCACAATGTTGTGATATGAATGAAATGTTGTAAACATAGTAGGTGTCGATGTACGTTCGCTAACTCAGACTAAGTACAATGATAATGTTACTCTCGTCAACATACGTCACACACTCGGTTGCTCTGATTGGTTGTAGGTCTATCCAATTGAGTGCAGAGAGATTTTTTGTCCTGGTTCGGTTGAAACACGCCCCCATAATCAGAGCCCAATAGAGCAGTATCAGACTCAAATTCTGACTAGAATTGAGTTTGACAACGTCAGGCTAAACCCCTTTCCTAACCCTACCACTACTGTAGCAGTCTAGTAAAGGGGTTACTAAAGTTGTGCGTAGGTCTTCCGGCGTAGCCTCAACGACGTAGGCTACGCATCGGTTTTTATAAATACTTCTGCGCCGTCGACGTGCAATTGTACATGCAGACCGCTAGTGGGCAGTATCCACGCTTGTAACCCACAGTAACAGTTTCCCCAACTTGGCCCATCTGTGTTCTTACCGTTACAAGTGGGAAAGCCTATGAAGAAATGCAATGCAGATTTTTTTTACCTGACGGGAGGGGTTCTAGTGGACTAATCACAGCGCTTGCGGTCCTTGTAGAACGGATGTGTTGTTAAAAGTTTGGCCAGCTGTGCATCAGGCTACGCATAACGTACGCCGTAACTACAGAGTTTTTAGCATGTGATAACGTTGTTTGTGCCGAGGCGAGTCTCTGATGGCTTCTGACTGGCTTAACGGTTAGGGATATATCGCCTTCTGTTGGTTTGGCATGCTCTTACAGCACTTCATATCGGGTTTTTGCGTGCTTGTATGGATGCAGAGATTTTTTTTTCGAACTGTTTATAAAAATACCCATGTATGTGTGAACTAGGCCTAATACTCGTATGAGAGTTAGTTGACATAGTTGAAAATTAATGAGAGTTATGGCGCTTTTCCATTGCATAGTACCCCAAGGTTTGAGTTGGGTTAGCTTACTTTTGGGGGCTTTTCCACTGGGTGCAGTACGTAGTAGCCGTTACTTATTTTAGTACCACCTTGGCTAGGGTTCCAAGCGACCTGAGCTGATACCAAAATGTGATGTAAAAACACTGTAGATCCCTGAATGGTCTGAGACAATCGTCATTACCAGTGTCGTCCCTATAATGTTAAAGATTTGCTTTACCTTCGTGCTAGCTTGCGCTGTCTCCAGTAAACCTGTTGTCATCTGTGCTTTACTGTAAGTTATGGGTGTGACTAGACACTTAATCCACGAGACGAGACAAAACACTAGATTGGGTTCACGAGAACGAGACGAGATGATATTTTTACACTTTTTAAGAAACCCCTTAATGATAAAATAAATGAATAAGAAACTGAAATCACATTATTTTTAAATGTTTTAACTAATCAAGGACTGGCCTTAACAATTATTTTGCTAACTGATAATGAAGTAATTTGTTATTTTGGGGTAATAAAAATAGACCCAAGTGAGCAGTAGCATTTAAAATTACATAATAACGAAGATGCAATAATAATTGGTTCAAATAAAGTATTAAAATAAAGTAACATTAAACAACATTTTGTGGCCTTTAAATAAAAAGCATTATGTATGTATTATAACAAATGACTACAGGGGGCGATAGAGGACTGGTCTCGCGGACACTGTCTTCACTTTCACTTTCACTTTAGACAGAGAGAAACGCTTATTTTTGGTCAAACAATGTTTAAATCCATATTAATATTTAATATGTCCATTTCTTTACACTAGAAATGATACAGCTACTGTCATTTTTGAGCAAGAACATGCAGACATTAAATCATGTAAACTCTGTGTGAGGGTTTAATCTGCTGAGACTTCACATCTGACACTGATCAACAGACAAACGCAACGCGTCTCAGACTTCACACGAGCTCCCAAATGAACATTATTGGAAACCTAAACAAGAAAGCAAACGCAGTAAAAGACAAATATAATGCATGCACTGTAAAAGTGTCAAACAGAAAGCTGCATCCTCCGGAGGTTGCATATGCAGCCAGCACCTCCACCAGAAATCTTGCGAGACACATGTAATCTCGCAAAACACATTTAATCTCGCGAGATCTCGTCGCACGAGATCTCGTCACACCCCTACTGTAAGTTCCCAAACTCCCTTTTAGCGATGAAAAACATCCACAGGTTGAAAATCAGGAACACCGTACCATTTTTTTCTAGACTTGCAGTTTGTAGCGGCACATTCCCGACGCGCACGTCCGCATATATGCTTAAATGCAACTTAAATTAGGCTCAGGGGAGCGCATCGACTGACGCCATGTGTGTTTATACATAAACTGTCATGTGAGATAGAGGTAGTGATAAATGCGATGTGCTAACATCTATTTGTGGTGGTCAATTTTAATTTTGTGGCAGACTGAGAAATAAATAAATGTATGGGGATAGCCTTCCAAAAATGCACTCATTTGTATGATGTCAAAGTGCAAATATAACGACACGCCTATAATCCCTCCCACTCCGAAGTGTTAATAAACTTGATGGAAAAGCTAACCAAGCCAAAGTGAGGTGAGCTGACCCGACCTAAACCGTGGGCTACTATGCATCGGAAAAGCGCCATTAGATGACTGGTAGTTGCTAATAGTTAGTAGAAGGTCTGTAGTGGACTATTGAAATAAGAGGTGTATGGTGTTACTCTTGACTCTAGTAAACACTATGTGCTCAAACTGTCATCTACTTTCAACAGAGACTCTCCAACTCCATCCTCAAACCGCAACCCAAAATATCATTATCATAACCTGCCCTACAAATGTGAAGCATTTTGAATCATGTGGAAGACTTTAAAAGAAGCCGACGTGTGGCTGACAGACAGAAAAATGATGTGTAAATAAACACAGCGGTATCGTCATTGACCGCTGGCTAACTGTGAACCAGTCTGTGCCAGGCAGCTTAGAGCTCAATGCTTTTGTGCCACAAAAACACGACTTTTCAAATCACATGACTGCCATGCACATGAAGTCATTTTCGGTATACAGGACATGTTTCCTGGCAGACCACGCCTGAATGTCTCCCGTAATGATGAAAGATCTTCTCTAGGTTCAGTCCTGTAAAATCAGACTGTGGCATTTCCCGCATCCTTGAAATGTGTACCGCTTATGTGTTTGATCTGTGGTTCTTTCTATAATTTCAAACACAATATCATAGCAATGCACTCGTATTTTAAAAGGTGGTTTCAATATGAATTCATAAAATCTCATTTGTGTAAAATTACAATTCAGTCTTTGTAAAGGTTATGACATCATAGTTATATAAATATATGTCTGCGTACATATATTTTTTATGGCATGATAACGTGAGTGACATAAAAAGCCCAAAATGTGTAAAGAAATTAAATTGGCTTTTAAAAAAGGAAAATTTGATTTAGCTTGATGTCAAGCATTATTTATAGATCTTTCATGTTGATCTGATAAGTAACATCCCCAATTGTTCAAATTGCGAACTGATTTCAATTAATTGAAATTCAATTGAAATATTAAAAAATATTTTCAGATGCTTGCACACAGTGACCTACAAAGCACAGCACACAATGTCTACGAAGGCATGCACATTAGTTATTTATTCTAAAATAAAAGATATGATAAACGTCCCCTACTTACGCTCATAAGTCCCCCCACCAGGTCGTTGGTGTGAGGGTCGTCCTCTTTTGAGGCCAGTTGGGGCGAGTAGAGCTCCGTGGTCCGTAAGATTTCCAAAACACGATCTAGAGCTTCTGCCACAGTCACGGGACTGCTCTCCTGTGCTGCGTTAATGATATTTATCACCTGGAGGAAATAAAATACAGACAGATGGTAGGAAACAAAAAAACACTTATCAAAGGTTTAAACTCATAAACATCTGAGACATAAAAATGTCTGCTTTCATACGCTGATCTAAACAAATCGTTGGTCATTCACAAGCAGTCGTAAATACACAAAGGCACACATTTGGACAAAGCCACTGAATGTGTGTCTTTAGGCTATTCAACTATACGCAGAGACGTAGGTTCTGCATTAGGGTAGCTATTAAAACAGCTGGAAGTCAGAGATATTTTATTACAAGGTATAATTTAAAATGAAATTATAATTTACTATGTAATCATTTGCACTCCTGCTGAAAAGTTCAGGATTAAAAAAGCACATGCTTAAATGTATGACATAGGTTTGTAGAGAAATTGAGCCAACTTATTAGAGCGATAGGTTATACAAATATGATTTTTCATTCAGATTTTACTCACCCTTATGCCATTACAGTCATCGGGATTACATTTATGAACGATGTTTGTGATTTTTGGAGCTTCGCCATTTGAGTACCATATACGCAGATACCATGAAGAAAGAAAGTTTTATACATTTGGGATGGCATGAGGATGAGTAAAAAAAAGGATTTTCAGATTGCAGTAAACTATTCCTGAAAATTACTGCAAAACTAAACATTTGATGCCAATTGAGTCCAGATATTTGGATTTTTTGATAATTGAATTACGTCATTAACTGTGGGTAGGGAACCAAAACATAAACAATTGATATAACAGTAGATAATAATTTATTATACTGGATATAATATATGTGACTCAGTCTGTGACCAATCATCCTACATTATGCAAATTAGATTCTGTGAAATATAACCTTGATATCTTTAATATTGACTGAGTAAAGCCATGCATGTCAAGCAATGATGCCAATCTAATAATAAGATTATCAGACTTAAGTCTGTATCTCACAGACAGGGTCACATATGTGACCCTGCACCACAAAACCGGTGTATGTGTATGTGTATATTTGTAGTAATAGCCAAAAATATTTGTATGGGTCAAAATTGTAGATTCTTTTTAATGCCAAAAATCATTAGGCAATTAAGTAAAGATCATGCTCCTTGAAGATATTTTATACATGCCCTACCATAAATATATAAAAAATTATTTATCATTAGTAATAAGTGTTGCTAAGGATTCATATGGACAACTTTAAAGGCGATTTTCTTTAATATTTATATTTTTTGCACCCCTAGTTTTCAGATTTTCAATTATAGTTGTATCTGTGCCATATATTTTCCTATCCTGACAAAACATGCAGTACTGTGCAAAAGTCTTTGCTTTTGCAATGTTAGAGTGATCACATATAATTGTTTCTCAGTCTCTTTAATAGAATACATCCAGAAAATACATGAAGTGTATATGGTATAAAAAACTGTATAAAAATGTAAACTGATGTGTCAAGTTTTTAGGGTAAACTCCTCTTCCACTTAAGCAATAGCAGGAAACTGCAGGATCTCTTCAACAAAAATAAATTTAATCCTAATTTCTACATTTTAAAGAAATTAAGGCCGGGTTATAATTTTTTCCACGTCCGTGCAGCACTAATTTGCTCAAAATGCTCAAGATTTGTTTAATGCCAAGAAAGGTCACACTAAACACCGACAATGCCTAAAGTAGACATTTAGTGCTGATTTTTTTTTACATATTTCCTGTATTTTCTGCTTGTATCTTAATAAAATAAATATGGATGGATCTGTTTAGTGTTTATAGTGTAGTGGCCTGTCTCAACATTTTCACGCGCATGCGTTGTGATACGCGGACTGTCCGCATGGTCTCAAATTTCAGGCAGCACGTGGACGGTGCGTGCCGACGGCCTCGGACCCTCCTGATGAAGAAAATGGCGTCATGCGGACATTGCGCATACACGACGTCCCTAGTATACCTTCGGCTTTAGTAATTTTACTTCATTCTGCTTCAAACACTCAAGGGGCCCTATCTTGCACCCAGCGCAATTGACTTTGTCAGTGACGCAAGTATCATTCGTATTTTGCGCCGGCGCACAGCGGGGTTTTTCCCTCCACAGATGCACGTCAGCAAACTAGGGAATGAACTTGCGCTCCCTGGGCGGTTCAGCGCAAAAAGGAGGCGTGTTGCGGCGCAAACCATCTCTTATGCTATTTTGCAGTTTCAAAAAACAATTGCGCTACTAACCAAAAAAAACTAGTCTAAAGTCAGTGGCGCGTTGCGCGTGGTTCATTATGCTATTTTAAGGGCGCATGCTTGACCATAATGTATAGCGTGCACAACGCGCATACACTTTGCTTATCTAATCTACACAGATGCAACAGTTATTTTTGCAAATCATAAATTGTTACACTTAAAAATATTAATACACGAGATAAGGGGAATCATAGTGGTGAGCATTGTGGTGATAGTTTTTATTTATTCTCATGCAAATAACGATTAAAATATTTTCATAAGTTTGTTGTGTGGCTGTATTACGTTTATTTTATGTAAATAATAGTTAAAATGTTTTCATAAGAAACCTTAATGTATATGAACTTGATTTGTAAGAGTACTTTGGGGTTGGACCTTGCTTGCGTTTCTTGGGTCCGATTTCAAAGCCCCCAAACCCTTTCAGCGGTGAGGGTGGACGCAGCGATGTCCTCTGCTGGCGTCAAGTCCTGAGGCAGATCCACCTCCCGTTACACGGCGTGCCCGATTTATGCTGGCAAGCGTGGGATTCCCCCGTACAAGGACGTCGGTCTCCTCGGCTGTGAACCGCTCCTGGCGTGCGCCTGGTAAATCCGTCATAATAATAGCAACCCGCCATGGAACTTGCGCCCTTGCGTTTAAAGGGAATGTTGGCTAGCGTTCTGATTGGTTTATTTGACGTTACGCCCAAACCACACCTATGAATAATGAACCTACTTCAGACCAACCCCTTATTGATTTGCGCCCGGCGCAAGAGTTATTTCTCACGCCGGGAAAATAGCAACAGCGCCCAAGATCCGCCCACAAACTCACTTGCGCGTTGCGCTTCGCACTTGCGTTTCAGATCGTTAAAATAGAGCCCAAGATGTGTTTAGTGCCAAGAGAGGTCACACTAAACACCGACAATGCCTAACGCCCCATTCAGACAGCCAACGACAAGCAGTAGCAGAGCGACGCGATCTCATTCATTTCAATGGAAACCTGGGGACTTCCGGCGACACGAGCGAAAGTGACCGTTGGCGACCGTATGGGCGTGTCCAGTGACGCGAGAAAGTTAAGAAAAGTTTAACTTTATGCAAATGTCGAGCGACTTTTGAGAGCGACTACCAATGAGAACAAAGCAGTGGAGTTTACGTCATCCTTCTCTCGTCAGTTACTGGCGTGGATGGTACTCATTTGTTTATGACAAGCAGATTTAGAAACGCCTCATTGAAAGAGACGGGCGACATACAGCGATAACGTCGCTGGCTGTCTGAACGAGGGGTAAAGGAGACATTTAGTCCTGATTTTTTTGTACATATTTCCTGTATTTTCTGCTTGTATCTTAATAAAATAAATATGGATGAACATTAAAACCTCTTAAAACAACAAGTCTGGTGGTGGTGGCTAGGCATGGGCCAGTTACCGGTTTCAAGGTATACCAAGGTTTTAAACAGTTTTATTTATAATTTTCTGTAATACCGTTTGCAAGGTATGAGCTGGGTTTACACAAAATTTATTAAATCATTAAGTCAAGTAATTTACATTTAATATATATTACAAAATTTTTTTTGTAAGAAAATTAAAATTCAAAGGCTTTATTTTCACGGAGCATACAAGTTGTATGTTGCTTAAAACTGCCTAAGACTTTTGCACAGTACTGTATATCAATGGGAATCCTTTTTTATTCAGCTTTAAATATCAGATTTAAAGGAATAGTCTACCCTTTTGCCATATTAAACTATGTTATTACCTCAGCCTAGACGAATTAATACATACCTATCTTTTTTCAATGCGTGCACTGTACAGCACGTTGTGAATGTGTTAGCATTTAGCCTAGCCCCATTCATTCCTATGGTACAAAAAAAGTTTTATTTTGTGGCACCATACTTACTGATATAACTCCTCATGTAACAGTCTTTGAATAGGAAAAAAACACGGAGGTGTTTGGTGGCTTCCCTGTTTGGTACCATATGAATGAATGGGTCTAGGCTAAATGCTAACACATTCACGACGCACTGTACAGTGCACACATTGAAAAAAGATAGGTATGTATTAATTTGTCTAGGTTGAGGTAATAACATAGTTTAATATGGAAAAAGGGTAGACTATTCCTTTAAATGTAAAAATGATTGGTTTTGTGGTCCAGGGTCACATACAGTTAAAGGCTCAGTGAGATTAATAATCAAGGGTATTAAGTTACAAGCATCTGTAGGTGTTTACAAAGGTTGGCTGATGCATCTGAATTGAGCTGATTGAGTGAAATAATGTAGAAATACAGATGTACCTTAGTGATAGGAGCCTCTATAGTCATTGAGTGAATACGAGCCATAGAGGAATATCTGCGATTCTGTAGACTGGGAGCTAAGTGAGAGAGAGAGAGAGAGAGAGAGAGAGAGAGAGAGAGAGAGAGAGAGAGAGAGAGAGAGAGAGAATGAATGAGAGGAAGAGAGAATGATTTAATTCTTTAAATAGCTCAGTTTGCGTCAGAGTGCATTGATGCTGTAGGAGTGCTGATGTCATCAACAATGACCACGTCACAAAAAGCCAGAGCTCTCTCTCTCTCATGCACACACGCACGCATGCACACACATTAAACACAGATACATTTTATACACACACATTGCTCATTTTCTGTTCTATTCATCTGTACTTCCACCTTTTCTATTTCTATCCTGTTTTCTGCATATATTTTATTATAACTTCTAAAATGCATGTTTAATGAAAAATTAAAAATAAACAAATCTATCATCAGCACGCTTATTTAATTCCTAACCCATTTGAATTTATTCTTCAAATTTGTATGTTTTTTTTCATAAAATAAAAATCCTAATGACCATAAATTAGTTGTGTAAAGCCACATTATGAATGGTACATACATATTACTTGAATACCTAACCATCCTTATTTACAATTATATATAAAAATGAATTCTCTATTTGTGTCCCATGGAGGAAAGAAAATCATACGAATTTGGAACGACATGAGTACAAGTTACTAATGAAAGTATATACATTTCTCTGTGAACAATTCTTTTAACAAAATCCAGCATTTGTACACATGTTTACAATTACACAGTTGCATTACACAATGCCGAACGGCTCCTCTTTCTACCAGATTTCAATTTCATTTTGTATTTATGTTTTTATTGATTCAATCCCCCCATCTGTGAACCTCTCTCACCATCACTGCTGTGTGAGCTGATGGATCTGACATCCACAGATTCTTTCCTCCGGTCTTTGTGACGCATGGAGTTGCATTCTGGGTAAAAACAAGAGAAGAGTATGGCAATCAGCACGCACACACTTTCAGACGTCACGACGTTAATCATCTCTTATCTGATAGCAGCCAACCAGCATTGCTGTTTGTAGAACTCAACATCGATATGACATCATCATCACGTTCAACACAGCATCAAATAGGTAGCATGTTTACTTAAATTCCAATGCTTACTGTGAGAAAACACACACACCCCTATTTATAAAAAAGACTTATTGTAAAATACACACATGCACACAAAGGCTACATGAATAAATGTAAAATCATTGGCAAGCTGATCAACAATTTTAGTCTGACGATCAAATATCCCTGGGTGCATTGCAACCATCTGTCTGCTTCTCAATGCAACATTGATCTGTTTATTTTCAGTCACATGCACTGTAAAAAATTACTCTGGAGGGTGTTAAATTTAACCCATGAAAATTAGTTATAATTTAATTAAGTATATAAGCTAGCAAGTAAAATAAAAAATAATGGGTATATTCTACCTTCACTATCCAATTTTTAACAGTAATAACTGCAATACTAAAAAAATAAGTAACATATACCCCAAAATATTGGCCTTAGCACCGCAAAGTGCGCATGAATCAACATCCAGGCGGGACTCGAGTCACCATTTTTTCATATCATATCGGCGGGAGAACTGCGGTTTGTTGACAGGTAAGTTTTTATTTAACTTGTTGATATCATCATGAATGGAAATGTTAAGTTGGTTAACTGTAAAATCTACCAGAAGTTTAGTCATTTGCGTGCTTCTCTGTCTCTGTTGTTGACAGATTGATAGGTTAGAATATGTCAGTCAGGTTAGCTTTGAATGAAACATCGCCCAGTTCTTGCACCTGTGAATACGAATAAATATCCATATTTATGATTAAAATATTAACTTCCATTATTATTATTTACATGTCTGAATCTCGTGAACAGCGGAGCTGCTCAATATGAGTGGTTGAACTTGAGCAAGCCACGTGACGAGAGAGAGCAGCGGACGGTTGATGTACGATACAGACGGGAGGGCGTCGAGCAGACAAACAAACAACGGTAAAGCTGTCGATGCTAGATAATTACTGTAAAAGTTTTCTTGCATTTATCTGTTAATATATTGAGTTTTGTTTTAGAAGGGATCCATTTATGAAGCCATTTTATTATTATTATTATTATTATTATCATTTACGGATATATACTTAACGTTGCCTTTCGCTTTTTAATGTCTGTTCAAAAAAGTATTTCGGAGTTCATATGTTATATATGAGACTTGTATATGAAGTTGAATCACTTAAAATTGAATGTAAGTACTTCTTGTTAGTGTTCAATGTTTTATGCACGTGTACTGTGAGTTATAGCATAATATGAAGTTGTATTTTTGCACTTAATAAGTTTTAAATGAAGTTGAAATGTTTGTTTGTATCGATATAGCATGCTAGTCTACTGAGGTAAATGAGATCAGTTTTTCCTCTCATATTATTGTCTTCTTTAATTTTCTAATGATAACGTGAAGAACAGTATTTAGGAATCTTGCTTTTAATGGTTTTTTAACATCTCATGAAGCCTTGGTTTATTTTGTTTTATGAAATAATATGTTCAAGAAGCTTTATGTAAAACTATGATATGTTGTATTTCACTTGAAATGTATTGGGGTTATTATACGTCCAATAATTAGTTTTAAATGTTTACAGAATGTTATTTGGTCAATAAAGCAAGCAATTTATGCAATCTTGTGCATGACTATTTTCTTATTCAACCCTCTCTGAATAAGTAATATGTAATGTTTCTTAATGGCTTATCATTATTAATAATAATTTAATAGATCTTTGCCTTAATACCAATAGGGTTAATGTTATTCATTTTTTTATAAGTAATTAGTTATGAAAAAATAGGTAGACCTTACCTAATTTTTTTTACTTTATCATAGTAATTAAATTTAGGTACTTTTTAATCAAATATATAGGATATAATTTACTCAAACAAAGTGAGTGCAAATTGTTACAACAATTTTTTTGAGTAAATTCTATAGGTTGTTTTTTACAGTGTGATATTAACCTTGTGTTTTGCAGCATGTCATGCAAACCAAATCTATAAAGCTTAATCAATATGGATGTGCTAATTAAACAACAACATATACCTTAAAAAAAGCACTAATAAAGACACACAGTGTGTTACCTGAATGTGAATGTTCACCACAGCACTTATCTTCTCTGTTAAACTTATGAACCTGCAAACACAGATCCCAAATCAGCATACATAAAAACATACACAGACTTTAACTTTCAATAATCTCGGTTTAGCGTGCGGCATCATTCCTTGTGTCCAAAATCCCATACTGTGACAGTAGGTATACTGGATTAGATAAAGTAATACCTAATATTTATGGGTAGTGTGAATGAAATTTGGAAGTACTACGTCCATATTGGATACATCACATCTATCAGTAAAGTGTTCATTAAATGCCGGTATACCTTTTCTAATACATACTTCTTGCCTAGTAAATTTCGCCTACTGCATAGTATGGAAGTAGGCAATTTCAGACGCAGCAATTGTCTTTAATGCATGCACATTAATACAATATGTAAGGGATAATTGACGATCAGCTGTTGAATTATTTGATAATAATGCACGCCTGTGGTGTAACGGCACCCCATTACCACCTTGGGTGTGCATTATTTTTGAACATTTCGACAGCTGATCGTCAATTATTCCTTATTGTATTACTGTGCGTGCATTGAAGACAATAATGCATACTTATACATTAACATACTTTCATGCAAGGTATACAATATGCATACAAAAACGATAAATTATAATACATGATATATACAATAATTTGATGTTGTGTGTTTAATATCTATAAACTACAACATATCACTTTAAGATATAAGATTTAAGGCAATTCTGATCTATTCACACACGCATCTATGGTATTTGCTAAGCTATTCTTACCATGATTATCATGGTAAATGTTTGTGATGCTTGTAACAGACAGACATGAGTAAGTGTGTGAACGGTAATACCTGAGCTAACAGAGACACCAGTGAGTAAAGCTTGAGCTATTTCACATACACGTCTGTCTGTCTCTGATCAGTTAGAATCAGCAGCGGGGTTTAGACCAGAACCTGTGGATGGTATTAATAACCCTGCGGCCCATGTGACTCTCTGACATTGACCCGTCAGGATGAACGGTTTAGCGTAGCTAACATTTCTGCCCACTGCTGTCACCATGAGCTTCACACTAGAAACTCTGGTGCTAATCTGAGAGACCTATTAATAGGTGAACATTTAAATTAAAGCGAGCAAAATTCTGGCTTACGTTTAACAGATAAAGTTTTTATATATATATGAAAATACACTTTCAGTAAATCAGGAATGTACCTGTCTGTGGTTGTCACTGTAAGGCCTCTTGACAGACACAAAATGGCGAATTTTTCTGAAAGGCGAGGGAAAAATAGTTTGCATTTACTATTTATATTTTAGTACTTGGATTATGGACAACATAACACACATTTACAAGACTTTAAACTTGAATCTGCTATATTTTAAGTCAAGTTAAAGGATTAGTCAATTTTCTTAAAAAAAATCCAGATCATTTACTCACCACCATGTCATCCAAAATGTTGATGTCTTTCTTTGTTCAGTCGAGAAGAAATTATGTTTTTTGAGAAATTAAAGTCTCATTTTAATGGACTTTAATGGACCCCAACACATCACAGTTTTAATGCAGTTCAAAACGATCCTAAACGAGGTAAAGTGGTCTAGCGAAACGATTGTCATTTTTGGCAAGAAAAATAAAAAATATGCACTTTTAAACCACAACTTCTTGTCTTCCTCCAGCTGTGTGACGCGTCAGCGCGACCTCACGTAATACGTCATCACTTCAAGAGGTCACGGATAACGTATGCGAAGACATTGTTGTATGTCGAATGATACTAATTAATGTCTTTGTGTCAGTTTATTGTTTAAAATCGTCTGCAAATGTGCGTTTCATATATGTAACACGTGACCTTTCAACATCATTACGCAATTATGTGAGGTCGACTCGCGCTGGCTCGTCACATAGCTGGAGAAAGAAGAGAAGTTGTGGTTTTAAAGTGCATATTTTTATTTTTCTTCCAAAAATGACAACTTTCGCTAGATAAGACACTTATGCCTCGTTTGAGATCGTTTAGAGTCCTTTGAAGCTGCAATTTTAAACTGCGTTAAAACTGTTAAGTGTTGGGGTCCATTAAAGTCCATTAAAATGAGAAAAATTCTGGAATGTTTTCCTCAAAAAACATACTGTAATTTATTCTCGACTGAACAAAGAAAGACATTTGGGATGACATGGTGGGAAGTAAATTATCTGGATTTTTTTTTGAAAATTGACTATCCTTTAAAGGACAAGTTCGGTATTTTAGACTTAAAGCCCTGTTTTCAGATTGTTTATGGTGAAAAAGAATGGTTTTGACTGAAATTTCGACATTTGCGGCTGCCCTGAGAATTTTCGCGTGTTTGTGTTTCAGCTCAGACCTCTACAATGGGTTTAATGGTGCACTGGAACAATCCTTCCTAAAATGCATTAAACTTTTGTTTACAAAGACGTGAAACTCATCGAGTGGTCAGGGGTGTTCACTGGTATGCTCACACAAAAATCGCTCCAAAAGACGCATTCCAACAGGTTTTATCGTAGTTTTTACCAACTCCATTGACTTGTATTAGATGTCCTGTGAGGTACGGTATTACTCTGCGCCGGGAATTTTGTTTCTATTCTTGCAATTGGCAAAGGCGGATTAGCGCCACCACCTGGGCTGGAGTGTCTATTATTCAAGCTCTCTAAGCGGAAGAATGTACGGGTGTGAGGCGTTTGGAAAAATAGGTCCACAAGATAACAACGAATGCTAAAACAGCTGTTGGAATGCATCTTTTGCAGGATTTTTGTGTGAGCATATCAGTGAACACCCCTGACCACTCGATGAGTTTCACGTCTTTGTAAACGAAAGTTTAATGCATTTTAGGAAGGATTGTTCCAGTGCACCATTAAACCCATTGTAGAGGTCTGAGCTGAAACACAAACACGCGAAAATTCTCAGGGCAGCCGCAAATGTCGAAATTTCAGTCAAAACCGTTCTATTTCACCATAAACAATCTGAAAACAGGGCTTTAAGTCTAAAATACCGAACTTGTCCTTTAATAATCAATATGATATGTTGTTATCAATTACATTTATTAATTTAGCAGACACTTCTATCCAAAGCGACAAATGAGAGAAAAAAAAAATTGTCTAATGTTTTTAAATACAGCATTGAACAACCACACTTCAGTTTTAACCTCCGTACTTAAAAGCAGGGTGCATGATCTCTGAAAGCCAATGTTGATATTTGAAATCAAGTCACCTAAACAAACACGCCCCTACCCTAATAGAATCTGGACCTTCTTTTGATGCTTACGCATCCCAGGCAACCATGTCGGTTAGTAGACACGCCCCTTACTGCTGATAGGCTACAAGTGTGTTTTAGTACTCGACCTGACTCCCTTTTCCAAAGTGTTTTTCAAAAATCATGCACCCCGCCTTTAATATCTTAATCAATGAACTTCGTTTTAGTAAGAAAATAGATGTGTTCGACTTCATACGGTGCTGTCAGAGCTTTCGAATTGCTCGCTTGGTACTTTGCTGTCATCCGCCTGCCGGTTCTTGAAGTCGAACACACCCACTATCTGCAAAGAATATGGATGCAAAATACAATGATTTTTTTGACGATCATGTGACTTACCCTCCCTGGCCAATCACAGGAGTGATCTTGACATATTGCTGAATACTGTCACCCGACTTCTTCTTTGAAAAATAGATCCCCTGCCATTCCTAAACAAACACACAACTATGTTTTTTTCACCTCATTGTTGCACTTTATAAATGCAGTACAATACTTCTAAAGGAATATGCAGTTTTGTGTCTGGCTGACCTTTCCTTTCTTCATGCAGGTGTTGATGGTGTCCAGCAGGTCAGCGCTGTTTCTGTCACTCTTGGGCAGTTCGGTCAGCTCTTTACCGATCAGTTCTCCTCTATGATAACCCATCATTTTCTCGAAAGCTGGATTTACATACTAAACACACACAGTTCACCCCAGTGTTACTCGGTTTTGTATGCCAAGGCACTAAGCTCCAGTGCTAAAGTTTGAGGAGTCAAGTCCTTATAAGGATCTCACATTAAATGAAGAGTCATGAAACTAAAGCCCCGAGGGAAATTTGGATCCCAGAACTCACTTGTATGACGTGATCTTCGCTGCTGATCTCAACGGCTTCCTGACACTGTTCTAATGCGGTAAACAATGAATTACAAGCCCTGCAAGACCATGACAAAAACAAACATTAAACGTTATTTTATGTTTAAACACTGAGGTTATATGACCAACAATCTTGTTTTTACAGACTCGCTTCTAAACACATCCATATGTTTAAAATTACTGTATCCACATTTCATCCGCATCAAATGATAAAAATGTATTGTATTATATGAATGTTTTTAAAAGTACAGTACAGTATTCAACGTTCAAAGTGTGAAGTCAGTCCTAATGATCAAACAAAAAAAAAATGGATTTCAGGAATTATAGTTTATGGACTCACCTCAGTTTAAACTGAGCTCGAACTTCTCCATGTTCTAGCTGGATTAACTCATTATAGCAGGCCGACACACTGCTGTTCTCCACATACCTCTAAGACAGAGAGAAAATGGTTTTAGGATTTTAAAATAGATTTTTTTAAATAATTTACAATGTTTTTACCCTACAAAATTAGCATGCTGGATATTTAATGCATACGAAAACACTGGATATAACAATATTTAGCACTCCTATGACTATGAAAATAGACAATGCAAAGCCACCTTAAGTCCCGCCTTTCAGTTAAAAGAACCAATCATCAATCGAACAAGGGGAGGGGCTCTGTAAAGAGTCGCGTGAAGGGATTGCCAAACTGTGCACATGCACAGTAGCTGAAGTGATTTCGACAAGGTGTTTTTAGTGCAAATTAAGCTTAAGAAACAGAAGTTATAGTACAGTTGATGTCAGGTTTATTTGTTAAGTAGGACTTTAGTCTTATTGCCGCGACTTCTCTAAATGGACTTTGATACATCTCAAGAGTCACCACATGATATAATGGACTTTTTGTTGTCCCTGCGATAAACATTTAATTGAGTTAATTTATTTGGTATTATTATTTATTTGGCCCCTTGGTTACCTTAAAAAATGTATAAGGTTTGTTTTTTTACTTTTTGTTAAGAGACGTTTTCCTATGTGACCCTGGACCACTTAATCAGTCATAAGTCATATTTCTGTAGAAATTACAGTATTACTGGCAGCTGTTTGCCAGTAACTTACTGTAGATATTACATTTATGTTATTTACTGGCAACAGTTTGTTCAAAGTTAAATGAACATAAAACATTTTCAGTCTTTATCTTCTACAGTAAGTTACTGGCAACCAGCTGCAATATTACAGCTAAGTGTTTACAGTGTATATCTGCAGCAATAACATTGTATGGGTCAAAATTATTTATTTTTTATGCCAAAAATCATTAGGATATTAAATAAAGATCCATAAAGATATTTTGTACATTTCCTAGTGTGAATATATATGTATTTATCATCAGTAATGTGTTACTAAGGACTTTATTTGGACAACTTTAAGGGATTTTTTTGCATTATCAGATTCCAGATTTTGAAATAGTTGTATCTCGGCTATCCTTACAGACCATACATCAATACAGAGCATTTTATGCAGCTTTCAGATGATGTATCTCAATAAAAATGTATCTTGGTCCAGGGTCAAATACACATTTCAGTGACAACAGGATTAAAAGCTAGGGATGCTCCGATCAAGATTTTTGGAGCCGATACGGATTTGTTGTCTTCGTGATCGGCCGATACCAATACCGATCACCGATTCTTGAAGCTGATATGCAAGCTGTATGATGACTGTAACTGTTACATTTTTTTCTAGATAAAGTAATACCACAGATGTTGCCTTTGTTATATTATGTGCAGTAATTAGGTTTATTATTCCATTCGTATGGAGTATATCCGTTCCTTAGTCAAATCGAAACTGTCAAAACTTTAAAATGCATGCAAATAATAAACTTTCTGCATGAGCATGCAATGTCTGCAATAGAAATGAGTTGTAATAGTGTTTGATGGGGATGTGAAGACGCCTTGCGCTGTAAGGGCCGGAGCACCACCACATATAAGGCAAAAAGAGAAATTCAAATATGCACGTCGCACATGAGCAACGGGTTATAAAAATTCGTAAAAATGGTCTCTAATTGCATTCGCATTCAGGAGCCCTATGATGACAAAAGTAAACAGAAAGATTGGTTCATGATATGGGCAAATTTAGCGAGTACTGATCGAGTCATTTAATGCCGTTATCGGCAGATACCGATCTACGGCCGATTGACCGGAGCATCCCTATTAAAAGCTATTTAATAGGTACATTTTACCAAAATTTTTTAACACTGGTGCTATCAAATGTCAGGTAAAATACTCACTCTGGAAAAGCCAGCAGAGAGAAGAGGAAGAAAAGAAGATTCCTCTTGATCTGAAGGACTGAGAGAGAGAGAGAGAGAGAGAGAGAGAGAGAGAGAGAGAGAGAGAGAGAGAGAGAGAGAGAGAGAGACAAAGCTCATGATGCAAACACATAACACATGGATAATGGATAAATGTTTTGAGGTTGTATGAGGTCTTACGTTTGTGGCACCACTGCTAAAATGACTGTGTGTTCGGAAGGCTTGGTCACACGAATCATTCTGTTTAAAACACAAGAAAAACATTCATTTTTACAAAATCTGAAGAAAATGTAAGTGGGTCTCAATTACACCAATTTCACCATACTGTCGCTCAGTTCTGGAAGATTACTAGGGTGCTGTAATACGGTTGCAAAAGTGTTTTATGGAAGGTAACAGTACATGTCTATTCCACATGTACGTACATGTTCAATTCAAACAATTAAAGGTTTCAGCAATAATATGAAACAATGCAATTGATTCCAAAAGAAACTCAAGAGCTTTCTGTAATGGCGCTTTTCCATTGCATAGTACCCCACCGTTTGGTTTAGGTCGGGTTGGGTAAGCTTAATTTTGGGGGCTTTTCCACTGAGTGCAGTACGTAGTACCCGATACTTTTTTAGTTCCACATCGGTTGGGGTTCCAAGGGACCCGACCTGATACCAAAACGTGACGCGAAAACACTGTAGATCACTGATTGGTCTGAGAGAATCGTCACTACCAGCGTCATTGCTATAATGTAAAGATATGCTTTACCTTTATGCTAGCTTGCGCTGTCTCGAGTAAACTTGTTGTCATCTGTGCTTTGCTGTTCCCAAACTCCCTTTTAGTGATGAAAAACTTCCACAGGTTGAGAATCAGGAACACTATAACAGTTTTTTCCCGACTTGCAGTTTGTGGCGGCACATTTGCGATGCTCACGTCCGCATATTAAATGAGGCTCAGTGGAGCGCGATGACTGATGCCACACGTGTACATACAGATAGAAACTGTCATGTAAGACAGAGGTAGTGATAAACGCGATGTGCAAACATATATTTGTGGTGATTAATTTTTATTTTGTGGAGGACTGAGAAATAAATAAATGTATGGGAATGTACAACGACGCTCTCACTTGTATGATGTCACAGCAGTAGGCAGCGCCAATATAACGACACGCCTATAATCCATCCCACTCCAAAGTGATACTAAGCTAACTAAGCCAAAGTGAAGTGAGCTGACCTGAACTGACCCAAACCAAACCGTGGGGTTCTACGCAATGGAAAAGTGCCATTAGTTTGTTCACATCTTGTTCATCTCGTATCAGTCTCTCCTCACAAGTATGCCATGGTTTTAAATACCTAATTGCCATGGAAAACCTGATGCAAGATCTCATGTGAAAGTTTAAAAACTAAACCTTCCAAAGACATCACTTGAGCCTAAAATGCTATGACAGCTGTAAACACGTAAAAAATTCTTTTTTGTTGACAATCGTCTTAAAAAAATACTGCACTTGAAATATGAAACAGATTGCCCTAATTCTAGCCCACGGTGCTGTCAATCCCATAACCCTTTGCACAAGCCTGCTGCCCACCTTCAAAAAAAAACTGAACCAAATGCCGGGTTGTGCTGCGTATGACAAGTCAGGAAAAAGAGAGACATAGATAGTGCATGTGTGTGAGCGAGAGAGAGAGCTGGCTGTACTCACCGACAGACTGCTTCTGCCTCAAAGTACCGCGAGTGCCGCCCATCAATTATGATGATCTCGTGGTGTTTGTCCAGGAAACAGTCCACCGCAGACTCAGGTGTCCGTGTGATGTTACACCTGAACCCCGCCCGCTCGCACGCCCACCAGAACGCATCGCTCTGACTGTCCTCCTTAGCGAAAACCAGTAACACCTGAGCGAGAGAGAGACAGAGGGAGAGATAGAGGAGGTGTTGGTGGGTGCGTGCGAAAGGTCAACAGTCTTTCATCCTGTTCAACACTGTGTAACCATGGAGGCGAGATGTGAAATTCCACACGGTCCAGGACACCTCTGTTGCCGCCACCGCGACCAGAAGGCTGACTTTGTGCCATCATATGTCAACCCATAGGGGGCGGAGTTACATTACACTCTCACAAACTGCTTCTATCAACACTTTAAGTGCATAAAATTGCAGTAAACACTGAGTCAGTATTATGGGTTTCTCTCGAAAATGCCTTGGTTTCATAATTCAATCCTCATGTCGTTCCAAACACATGTGACTGTCTGCAATACCCTCTATAAGGGTTAAGGCTAAGTGGATGAAAACTCATCTAAGATAAAACAAAACTTGTTGTGCACTGTAAAAAATACTTTTCTGCCTTCAATTTTTTGTTGAATCAATTAAAATTTACAAGTCATTTTTAAACTTACTATTATTTATTTTGACTAGAGATGAGTTGTTATTACTACAGGTGAGTTGTTATAACTTTTTTTTATAACTGAAAAAAGTCAACTTCATTTTATAATACTAAGTTGACATGACTGATCTGAGTTGAATTACCAAAAAATTAAAGGCAGCAAAGTATTTTGTACAGTGTGGCTGTGTGTGTGTGTGTGTTTGGATTGTTTAGCATTAGCTCAGTTTAATTCCAAAGGGGGCTTAACAGGTGATTCATTTGTAAAATCAATTTTATTGACTCTCTGTTACATCAGCTGTAATCTGAGACCTGGAGAGTTTAAAAATAAATAAATTTGCTAAATTTACTATAACAAAGGCCTGTCAATCATTAGGTTAACACACACACACACACACACACACACACACACACACACACACACACACACACACAATAAGTATGTGACATCATAATGCATCAGTGACGGGACTGTCTCACAACGCATGAGTTCAGTTTCTGTGGCATAATGCATCAGCGTAAGGTCTCTTTGACATCATTATTTTTCAATACAGGATTTATGTGACATCATAAAACATCACTGCAAGGTCTATGTGACATCATAAAGCATCAATGCAAGGTCTATGTGACATCTTAAACATCACTACAAGGTCTATGTGACATCACAATGCATTAGTGCAGCGTTGTGACAACATAAAGCATAAGTGCAGACTCTTTTTGACATCATTATGCATCAATGCAGGATTTATGTGACACCATAAAGCATCACTGCAGGGTCTATGTGACATCACAAAGCAGTGCAGCGTCTATGTGACATCATAAAGCAAAGTTCAGACTCTTTTTGACATCATTATGCATCAATGCAGGATTTATGTGACACCATAAAGCATCACTCCAGGGTCTATGTGACATCACAAAGCAGTGCAGCGTCTATGTGACATCATAAAGCAAAGTTCAGACTCTTTTTGACATCATTATGCATCAATGCAGGATTTATGTGACACCATAAAGCATCACTGCAGGGTCTATGTGACATCACAAAGCAGTGCAGCGTCTATGTGACATCATAAAGCAAAGTGCAGACTCTTTTTGACATCATTATGCATCAATGCAGGATTTATGTGACACCATAAAGCATCACTGCAGGGTCTATGTGACATCACAACGCAGTGCAGCGTCTATGTGACATCATAAAGCAAAGTTCAGACTCTTTTTGACATCATTATGCATCAATGCAGGATTTATGTGACATCATAAAGCATCAATGCAAGGTCTATGTGACATCTTAAACATCACTGCAGGGTCTATGTGACATCACAATGCATTAGTGCAGCGTTGTGACAACATAAAGCATAAGTGCAGGCTCTTTTTGACATCATTATGCATCAGTGCAGGATTTTTGTGACATTATAATGCATCAATGCAAGGTCTATGTGACATCATAAAACATCACTGCAGGGTCTATGTGACATCACAATGCATTAGTGCAGCGTCTATAACTACGTTGAGACTGAAAAAAATAATGTTTTCTGCTCAGATCCAATTTTTTGTTTTACTGTTCACATTATGCGGCTAAAATCAGACACCTGTGTGAACTGGTCGTAGTCCTGAACTGCATCGCGTGCGCAAAAGAACAATGATACATCACACGCAGCATGCGGTAATATGAAAATAAACATGCATAATACTGAGCGTGTGTGGTGGACTTTATATGGACCTGCGCAGTCAACGTGTTTTATCTTAATTCCGTTGGTGCATATATCTGCAATTGTGATGCATATCAATCTAGAATGACGTAAAGGTCGCATGAATTCTGATATGACTGTTCAGACTGATGTCGCATTGCAAAACATATGACCTGTATCTGATTTAAAACCACATATGGAAGTGGCTCAAATCAGAATCGAAAAGATCAGATTCCATGTGGTTTGTGCTGTTCACACTGCCATACAAAGAGACAGACATCACAATGCATCAGTGCAGGGTCTGTGTGACATCATAATGCATCAGTGCAGAGTCTGTTGTACAGTTGTAACACGTGACTTTTCGACGTCATTACGCATTTACGTGAGGTCGCGCTGCCTCGTCACACAGCCGGAGGAAGAAGAGAAGTTGTGGGTTATAAGTGCAATTTTTTGTATTTTTCTTGCCAAAAATGACAATCGTTTCGCTAGATAACACCCTTATGCCTCGTTTAGGATCGTTAAGAGTCCTTTAAAACTGCAATTTTAAACTGCATTAAAACTGTTAACTGTTGGGGTCCATTAAAATGAGAAAAATCCTGAAATGTTGCCCTCAAAAAACATAAACATAAACAAAAAACAAAAATATAAAATTTTCTCAACTGAACAAAGAAAGACATCAACATTTTGGTTGACATGGTGGTGAGTAAATTATCTGGATTTTTTTAAGAAAATGGACTAATCCTTTAAGAAACTAGGCACACTAATCACACTAAAATAACCTGAAGTCTTGTTTACATACAAACTTGTTATACATAACACACTCAGTTATTTGTCAATGTAGCATGCACCTCCTTTATAACCATCTCTAACCATTAAACACTAATGCTATCAATCACGCAAAACCAAACCAGTCCAATGTGTTACCAACAACAAACTTAAGAAGTACCACGTAAAACTGCTTAAAGACTGAACATTAGGACTTTACCTGTATGGGCTCCTGGGTTAAACGCATTGGTCCCAAACGCTCTTCTGTTGCAGACACCTGAGAAGAAGAAAGAGATGTTACCAAAATATCACTGAAACAGGAAACAGTCAGTAAACTGTTTTTACCATGTCCGATCCCTGAAGCAACATTCTGACTTGTCTCTGTTTTTAATCACATCTTGTGCATGCGATCTTCCTGACCAAAGTACAATTGTTGATACAAACTTCACAAGAAAAACAATTTGAGTCCGCAAAGAAAAATGCAGTTTGCATTGAAGTTGATTCGAGCAATCCCTTTCCGCATGCCCCTTCACGTTTGTTTACGTTAGTCCGTGTGTTATCATAATGTTGTGAAACTGTGTTGAGCACAAGATTATCCTCATGGTTATTCGAACAAACATTTCATCAGTTCTAATGTAGTCAAATTACAAAAACTTCACGCACTGTTAGCCGGATATGATAAAAAGACGCTGTCCAAACAGTGTTACTCCGATGACAGAGAGCAGGTGGCTTAAAGCTTCCTGCGTCATCCACTTTATCACGACACATAAGCTTCTCAGCAGGAAACACACACTTCAATACAAGACACGCACACATACACGTGCAACAAACCTACACATGCTAAACATAGCTCATGATCACGAGCATTTAACTGTGTGAAGACACAAAAATGTACAGTCAATCTGTTTAGATGAATATGTAAAATCATATTTTAATAATAGCATCTTAGTCATGTTTTCCAGGAAAATTAAGTTTAGACATGACACACTGTACATTCCTAAAATAAAATACATTACATTCACCTAAAATAAGAAAATTGACAAAGATATTTATGTTGTGTCCAAAATAGTTCCTGAAACCGTAATATAGAGAGAACATAATGTCTTTTTGTAAACCACTGATGTAACTGCAGTCATGGAAGGTCACAGTTTGGTCCATCGCTTTTTTAAACTAAACAAAATCACTTCATTTTTCTGTTACATCCTCTGAACCCCCTAGAGCTGTGAGTGGAGGACATAACACCACATTAAAAAAACAGATGAAGTTATTTAAAAATAGATCAGAGAGAATTTCAATCAGGCAGCCTTATTCTGAAAGTAATGAAAAGGGGATGGATGATCTCTCTTTCTCTCGTGTAAATGCCAGAGCTTAAAAGGAATAGTTGAAAAAAAAATGAACATTTTGTCATCATTTACTCACTCTCATGTTGTTATAAACCTATATCAATTTCTTTGTTCTGATGAACACAAAGATATTTTGAGGAATCTAATCAGAGACCCCATTGACTTCTATACTATTATTTTTATCCAAATATGGAAGCCAATGGGGCCTCTTATCAGTTTGGTTACAAAAATTATCTTACTTCAAAAAATAAATTTATACAGGTTTGTAACAACATAAGAGTGAAACATTGTGAAACATGAAACATTTTTAATTTTGGGTGAACTATCCCTTTAGGTGAGAATACATTTACTTTAGTCATCTTGCTGTTATATGTTAATTTAGCCTCTTGAACGACCACATATGGTCAACACAAAAATTAAAACCAGATTTACTATTTGATTATAGACAATATTAACAAAATACACTGTAAAAAGTGAAAGTTGGATCTACTTAAAAAAATAATTTCACTTGGCAACATTTAAATATTTAAGCTTTGTTTCTCACTTTAAATAAAAAAATTAATGTGAAAAAACTTTTGAAAAATTACAGTACATCAATTGGGCTGCGTTCACACGGACCATAATACGGCTGTCAAACCTGTATTTGAGTCCTTAAAACGGTTGCGTTCACACACAGTTTGGTTATTTATGGGTTTGACAACAGCATTCTATAGACGGTTTCAATGGACGCATGTGGGGTGATGCGATTACCCGTCTGACCGAAACTTAACTTCTCTGTTTGTTTAATGGTCTGACTAGTTGCTAACCTAAACTCTGGAACAAACAAACCTCGTTGAAAATAAAAGTTTTGGTTTCCTAAAGGGAAGACGGCGATCATGGATTACTGCTATTTGTTGGAAGGTTTGGGATCTGTAGTTAAGATTGTATACATTATGAATTATACATTTTGAAGTATACATTTTGAAAGCTCAAAAAGCAGACATATTCAATACAAAAGTGATCCCCATTATTCCTGGTGACAAACTCAGTTTTTGCAATATACTAAATGTTATTTAACTTAGGCGTCACCCCACCCTATTGACTTTAACGTACACTCTTGGAGCTTTCAAACGATATACAGTTTGTCATGATTAGAAAATAAATCACAAGCAAACACTGAAGTTAATGTAGGCGTTCTGCTGGTGGGACAGTGACATTTAGCAGGATATAAATGTTTTGAGGCACACTCTCTAATAAATGAATCAATTACTCTCCCTACAAAATTTATTTTATAAAACACTGTTGAAATGTCTATTCTGGAGGTTTAGACCTTTCCAATGATATATAGTTTGTAGTGATAGATTTAAATTGATATCAACCACATTGATGCAAACTTAGGTGTCCTGTATTCGCTTAACAGTTTAAAACATTATTAGGGTTAATACAGAACCTCAACAACATATGAAGTGCGCTTGAAGTGTTTCCAATTGAAGTATTTTTTAAGTTAATCCAACTTTCACTATTTACAGTGTATGTGCCAAAATTCAAAATTAAATGATTTTATTTTAATTTTCAAGGTGATAATGCTACAATCTCGAGGCAACACTGGCAATATTAAAATTAAAAGGCGAACGTAAAAAAAACTTTTAATACATATTATAACGTTTTTTTTTTTTATTGTGACAAAAATCCAATTAAAAAGGTAAAATTTACTTACCATTTTATTTTTATGGTTTTCAATTACATTTTTTAAAGTCAATTTGTATGCAAATTCTATGTTAATCAGTGGTTGTGGTTTATTTGTATATTCAGTGTTTCCCATAGATCTGAAATGTACTGGTAGCTGGTGAAAAGGGCAATCATTATCCACCGACAAAAAATGGTATACTATACATGTGACAAAGAACTAATAATGTGTGACACAACCAGTGTTGGGTGTAACTAGTTACTAAGTAATTAGTTACTGTAATTTAATTACTTTTCCTTTGAAAAAGTAAAGTAAGGGATTACTCTTATTTTTCTTGTAATCTAATTACAGTTACTTCTGATGTAACTAAATACTGTGTATGGACTCTAAAACAATTATGTATAGTACTAATACAATAGTGGATTCAACATGGTTTTAGTTTACAATTCTCATTATTAACTGGTTGATTATTATTAGCATTAATATTAATGAGATGTTGGCTGTTTATTAATACTTAATAGCACATATTAATGCCTGATTCTGCAAAACCTTATTCTACATTCTTAACCCTCCCCATTTCTACCAATACTTAAAACTAACAACTTCTTTAGTATTAATAAGCTGTAGTTGGAGTATATTGAGGCAAAAGTAGTTAATAGTTAGTTAATAGAGAGAACTGGACCCTAAAGTGGGACCAGAATAATTGATGTCCTTTTGTATATTATTTCTTCGAGCCATTTCAAGCCTATCCTTGTATCATGTACTAAATATGATTTAGAAAGTAATTAATAAGTAATTAAATACTTTTTGGAGAGAGTAATTTGTAAAGTAATCTAATTACATGATTGAAGATGTAATTAGTAACTAGTAATTAATTACTTTTTTTGAGTAACTTACCCAACACTGGACACAACACAATACTTTGATTTATTAAACATTAATATTAATTTCACATTATAGTTCATTAATCTAACCACCCCAAACATTCTTTGCCATAAACAAAGCTGACACTGTTTGTCAAAGCACCACGAAAACACTTGATGTTTTTGCACTGATATATGAAGTAATTTGATGACCCCTTTTATCAAACTCAATATATACAATACTACTGTATGTATATAGCCTATTAATAGACAGTGCAGGTCTACAGATTATAAATGTGACTGATGTTATAATGGTAATAATTTCTATTAGATAGACACTTTTACTGCTTCTGCTTTCTATTACTCTTTTGCCGATTAAAAAAGCTTAATCCACTAATTATTTCAGATTTAAAAGTCTACTTGCTGTCCCGATGACAGACTTTACATTACAGCTTTGCGTTTTTTATATCCTGAGTCAGCTAGAGCTTTGCTCGTTCAGAATTAGCACTGCTTTTTGCTACAATCTCTGTGCAAACTGTTTAGATTTTAGTAAAGATATGGTCTATTAATAATAAGATTATAAAAAAATGGGATAAAGAAAATGAAGCGGCTCTCTCTCAACAAAACACGGGTCATCCAGTCGAGTTCAGAAAATACGGAAATTCATAATTCAAATTTTTTTTTTCCTGGGCGGGTCGCAATTTACCTGGGCGCAGCGCCCAAGTAGAGCCTATGTATGGGAAACACTGATATTTATTCTTCACCCATGAAGAATAAATTACCTATTTATTCTTCATCTATGGCTATATTCATGGCAAGAACTGGTTAATCTAAAAAGAAGAATACATACACACATTGGAGGGGTAATTTTGAATCTTCAAGTTACCTAACCTGCATGTTTTTGGCCTTTGGGAGGAAACCAGACTACCCGGAGTAAACCCACGCTGACACAGGGAGAACATGCAAACTCCACACAGAAAGTCCAACTGATCTAGTCTATTGCTAGATTTTGTGACTTTCAGTCAAATTTATTTTTTTACAAATTTAGTAACCGTTTGGATAAACTCTAGCATCACATCTGTACACATTGTTGTTGTTCTTATAATCTTTGAAGATTAGTTAAATGCTATTTTTGTGCAGGGGTGAAAGTTCTGAAAATTAGAGCACGTCTACAGAGTACATCAAACTTTATTTCCAAAGTTAAATTTTTCATGATAAGACCCAGGGCAGACACTTCCATTGTAAATAAATAAACATTTCTGAACTGCTCAGCAGCAAAATTGCCTTCTAATTCATTCCAGAATCTGCAAATAAGCCACATCAACACAGCGCCTTTTTTTCCAGCCAAAGGCAATTACTGAAACCGCTGTTATACAAGACAACACAACACCAATGTTTTCTCAAAAATTACATAGCAAGAGTCAAAACATATTGCCACTGTTGTCGAAAATCAATTATTCTGATTCTGTGTTAAAATACATTAATGTAATAAAATCAAAAAACTTTTATTGATAAATTCTCAACTCTAAATTGGTGGCTATCAACAATCAAAAAGCATGCTGGAAAATAGCAGCTTACTGTGCCACTGTGTCCTGAATTTGAAACATGAGGTCAGTGAAAGATTGAACACACAGTTCTGGTCTGATTTATGTCCTAAATAGAGACTACAAAACACAAATATAAACAAAGCTGAACAGTTAAATTTTTTGCAAATTGTCTCAGTTAAAGGTGTTGTTTGTAGATTTAAGCAGCATCTAGTGGTGAGATTACAAACTGCAACCAACAGCTCAGTCCACAGCTTACGCCTCCCTTTCGAAATGCATATGGCACTTTTCCATTGCATAGTACCCCACGGTTTAGTTTAGTTTGGGTATGGTCAGCTCACCTCACTTTGGCGTGGTTAGCTTTTCCATCGAGTTTAGTATCACTTCGGAGTGGGAGGGATTATAGCCGTGTCGTTATATTTGTGCTGCATACTGCTGTGACATCATACAAGTAAGAAAGTCGTTGTACATTCCCATAAATTTATTCATTTCTCAGTCCGCTACAATACTAAAATTGGCCACCACAAATAGATGTTTGCACATCGCGTTTATCACACTGTCTCACATGACAGTTTCTGTTCAAACACCCGTGGCGTCAGTCGACGGCGCTCCGCTGAGCCTTATTTAAATTGCATTTAAGCATATATAACGCTGACGTGCTCATAGCGAATGTTCCGCCACTAACTGCAAGTCTGGAAAAAACTGTTATGGTGTCCCTGATTCTCAACCTGTGGATGTTTTCATCGCTCAAAGGGAGTTTGGGAACTTAGCAGAGCACAGATGACAACATGTTTGCTCGAGACAAAGCAAGCTAACACTAAGGTAAAGCTAATCTTTTACATTTTAGCGATTGACGCTGGTGGTGACGATTCTCTGAGACCAATCAGTGATCTACAGTGTTTTCGCTTCACGTTTGGTATCAGCTCGGGTCGCTTGGAACCCCAACCGAGGTGGTACGGAAAAAGTATCGGGTAATACGTACTGCACCCAGTGGAAAAGCTCCCAAAAGTAAGCTGACCAGACCCAAACCAAACTGTGGGGTACTATGCAATGGAAAAGCGCCAATAGAGAAGCTACGATAGCCGTCACAGGACAAACATGTCATCATCAGAGACAATTTATTTCGGTTACAGAATTTTTAAAGGTGCATTAGAATAAAAAACTGTATTTATTTAGGCATAGATGAATATTAAGAGTTCTGTACATGGTAATGACATTTCGCGGCCCTCAAACGTGTTTGTTTCCCCATTTTTATGGACAAAAGTCTACCTCAAATTTATGGAAAGGTATAATGTTTTTCCATAGAGTTATCGATGAAAGAATGTTTTGGTGATCACGTGATCGGATCGGGACATCCCTAGCACTTACATTAATGCTGCATTTACACCAACCGCGGTAGAGGCGTGAAGTGCGAGTGATTTCAATGTTAAGTCAATGTGAAGACGCGTTGACGCGCGTCAGGGGGTCCTGCGGCGCGGAAGAGGCGTTCAGTGCGGCGCGGAAGAGGCGTTCAGCGCGGCGCGGAAGACGCTTTTCCGCCTCATTCGCGCGTGAAGCTCGTGCAAAAGGCGCAAATTGAGCGTTGTGCGTGGTACGCGCGAATGGTGCTTTTGTGCATTTTGCGGTTCACGCAAATTTGCGGCTGACACCCGAGTTGAAAAATTTGAACTTTGGCGGAATTTCGCCCTGCGTTAACCAATCAGGAGCCTGCCTGCTCCTCTGGTGGCAGCCCCGCCCGGAGTCACGCACTCAACCAAGGCTTGATTGTCCGTGCGCAGTCACCCAGAGCTATACGACACAAGTTCTTATTTCTATAGAGGAGACAGGAATAAAAAGGACCTCGCTTGGAAGAGTGTAAGGACTTTGGGCAACCTGGTAAGTTGTAATACACACTTCACTTTAGAGTCACGTGACGTTTATCGACTCGCGCTGTTTATTTTCCCCCTATAGTAAGGTAACCAAATACAAACTGGTAACTCTCTCAATAAATGCACAGTCAACATAAGTCATCCTACAAACAGACAACCGCATAGCACTTGCCCCTCCCACAAGAAGCGGAGTTTGCCTCTGACGCGCGTCAAATGCTTGCCACAAAAATCTTTCCACATTTTGATGATACCCAACAGATATTGTATTTTTTTATTTTGCTATAAACTAAATTTAAAAAAGTGTTTTTCTTCTGTCACAGTTAAAAAAGCACAATTTGGATAAAACATATATGTTCACCTAAAAAAACAATGATAAAAATGGGTTATAGGTAACATTTTGTTAACAGTGAGTTACGTTTTGTACTAATTGTGAGACCTAGACAAGAAGTGAAATTGCCTAGTGGTGCCATCTTTGGCACAGTAATCTTCACACAGTAAAATTCAATACTCATTATATTCTGTAATTACACATCTTTAGGACAATTATCTCAATAATATATTATATTCAATATATCACCCAGCCCTACAGTCTGCTTACACTACAGAGCCACAGTGTTTACACTCTTCAGGAAATCGAGCTAAGAATGGTTTACTTAAAGCCGTCTCTGCACATTTAACTGGGATAGGAAAAATATTTTAACATTGTAAAAATTACACACTTCATCTTTAAGGAATGTAGCACGCACAGAATGATGTGATGGACAGAAATGATACAGAGATGATATCATAAACTATGTTTTCATGATTTACTTCAGTGTTCTGAGCCTATAAACAAGCCAGCAATTCTTCTTCCTAGTCTCTCAATTATCTTTAATCGACTCAACACGCTGCATTTTGTATTTCTCTCTCTCTCTCTCTCTCTTTCTCTCTCTCTCATATTCTCTTCAAAGAAAGACTGTAGCTTTTAGATTCAACCATGCAGCAATCAAGCAGCAAAACTGACTGAGATTAAAGCTTTCAAATGCGCGCGCGCGCGCACACACACACACACACACACACACACACACACACACACACACACACACACACACACACACACACACACACACACACACACACACACACACACACACACACACACACACACACCTTCAAATACCTGTTTCATCTTGCTTTTGATCCACAGCTAAAATCACAGTGACCAAGACAACAGTGGGTTAAAACACGCACAAACAATTACACAGCAAACAGTGACATAAACACAAAAACTAACAAAAACACAAACTGTTTTTCTGTTTTTGGATCAGTGGATGATTCTGTTTTATAAGTTGGGTAAGGGCGCCTCCTAGTGCGATTTTGGTGCTTTCTTGTGTATTGTGAATAGTATGCCATACAGACCCGTTTGCCACTGAACCTGCATTAACGACGACAGTGGGGCCTCTGGCCCTAGTCAAACGGGTTGGCACGTATGGTCGGGTGCGTTTTTGGCATTTTCTTGTGGTCTTGTGAATAGTATGCCATACAGACCCGTTTGCCACTGAACCTGCATTAACGACAACAATGGGGCTTCTGACCTAAGTCTAACGGGTCGGCATGTTTCATTTTCTTTTAAAGATCGGATGGGGACCCATTGATACCATAGATACCTTCACATGTGGCCCCCAATTTGCTAAATCCTCAACTGTGGGTAACATACTTATGCCGCAATAGTTAGCCTGTCTGGAACCAAGCTGATTTAAACCACATCACTGTGTGACACTTGCATTACTGTTAACGGCCCCTACGCTAATGGGATTTTGTTTCTCTCTCCATGTGTCGTCCTCGACCCCGAGGATAATGAGACAAACAGACCCAGTTTCGGTAAATGTGAAAGTCGGGACACCTCTGATCTACTGGACATCCTTCAACGTGATGATACGTTACATTAGTAATACGGTCGCTTATAATGTTGATTCATAGCCGCAGCCAATTAAGCTGCTTATGCTATCGTGTATTATGTTGTGCATTTTCTGTGCTTTTCACTGCTTCTATTAATGTAAAGCTGCTTTAAAACAATTACCAATTGTGAAAAGTAGTGATGCACCGATGTATCGGCCGGCGATATTTATCGGCCGATTTTTTATGAATTTGAAACCATCGGCATATCGGCAATAGCACGAGAAAGGCCGATACCGATTGTTTATTAATTAACTGCATAAAGAAATCCATTATATGTAAAAAAATGAGTTAATGTTGTTAATAAAATAAATGCTGAATATCAAAAAACACCTTTGAAGGTTGTCATGCTGTCTTATTATATTTGTTTTAGCTTAATTTGTGTCTTTCTTATTATGTTGGTCAGTTGAATGTTAATTAGATCCAATCCATGTTCAGTAAAAATAATTTGATGCAGAAATAAACTAGCTAATAGACCAACTGTATATTGTATACAAGTGTTTAATATCGGTATTGGCATCGGTATCGGCCAGAAGTTGTCTGTTAAAATCGGTATCGGCCCAAAAAATCCTATCGGTGCATCCCTAGTGAAAAGCGCTATATAAATAAAATTGAATTAAATTGAATACTGGATATTAGTGAAAATATAAAATGCAGAAAAAACTCCTCACTGGCAGGCAGTGTTAATTTAGTTGACGAAGACGATGACGAAAAATATTTGTTTTTCACGGACGAAGACTAAATAAAAACTAAATAAAAGTCAGATATGATGACGAAGACTGTAACGAAATATAACTGACACTTTAGTCAACGAATAAAAATAAGACGAAAATGTTACGGAGGGACGAATGGAGAAGAGATCCAATCAGAGCTACTCATTTTGTGGGGAAAGTTTTGTGGGATCCAATCAGAGCGAATCTTTGAGGGCAGGTTGATCTATGCAAGCAGCAGGCAGTAGAGGCATTTTAAAAACCCGTGGCAAGGTTCGTTTTTACAACAGGTTGTTTACATTATATTTAGTTGTACAGTCTTCGTTACCCAGCTTTGGCTGATTTCAGTTGACTTCGCTCGTTAGCAACACGCTAACGTTTTGCGGTGCACCCGGTCTGAAGACATGTCTCATTAACAACAACAATGTCAGAGCTAGCGTGTAATCTGATCACACTTCAAATATGACAAGACGACAGCCTGTAAAGACGACTCATCCAGAAATACATGCGAAGGTAAACATGCACGCTTAGGTTATTTTATAAGATAAACCACCGTGTTTTCACTAAGCTTGGAATAACATTGAAAAGGAATACACATATGAACTGTATTGATTGTATTGGATTGTCTGAATTAATACTAAGTATAAATATTCAGTGTCCTCAAATTGAATGAAATGTGTAACGTTATAGTATATGTTGTGGTTTTACATGACTGGACAAAGTGCGTGTGTAAGTGCGTGTGTGTGTCTCTGTCTGTGTGTCTGCACGCGTGTGTGTCTCTGTCTGTGTGTCTGCGCGCGTGTGCATCTGTGTGTGCATGTCATTTAGGGAGAAGGCATATCTTTTTCAGGGACCATGTATATTTTTTAGGTAGAGCAGGCCTTATGCTTATTTTATGTGATATTATCTTTTGTGAAAAAGCCAAGGTCAGTTTTTTTGACATTAAGAATAAAATAAAATACGTGTTTTCTTTAACAACCATTAAATCTGTCTCTGTATTGCATATTCAAACCTTAATACCATTCCATAACAGACTAAAAAACTTAAGACTAGACTAAGACTAAAACTCTTATGATATTTCGTCGACTAAAACTAGACTAAGACTAAAATATTTCAGATGACTAAAATAAGACTAAAACTAAATGGTGTGTTATTCAAAAGACTAAGACTAAGACTACATCAGAATTTGCTGCCAAAATTAACACTGCTGGCAGGGAATCGTTTTCTCTTAATTGACTTGATAATTTTTTGACTTAAAGAGATAGTTCAGCCAAAAATGAAAAATACTCCATGATTTACTCACCCTGAAGTTACAAGAGTTACATATGTCCATCCTTTTCATGCGAACACATATTCAGATATGTTTAAAAATGTCCTAGCTCTCGCTCTTTTTTTAATCAGGCGCATCTGCACCGAGTTAAAAACATTTCAACTTTTCAAAATGGCGCAAGCGCACCGCAGGTCATGTGACAAGAACCTACGCACCTACACGTTTTTAAGCGCGACGTGTGAACGGCTCCTAAGATGGCGGAGTTATCAGAAGCAAGTTATTTTCATTTGAAATCTTACAAATTCACATCAATTACCCTTGAAAGGCCTTTATTTATCTTCCAGAGCCATGTTGATTACTTTTGGGAATGATGGATGCACGTTCTTTGGACTTGAAGGAACGAACCCCATATTAATTGATTATAAAGATTGGAAGAGCTAAGACATTTTCAAAAATATCTGAATATGTATTCATATGAAAAAGGATGGACATATGTAACTCGAGTGGCTTCAGGGTGAGTAAATCATGGGGTAATTTTCATTTTTGGTTGAACAATTCCTTTAATTTCCTTTTCCCCGCAATTGACAAGATAACTTATCAAAAAATATATATAAAAAAATACTTTAATAGGTGACAACTAAAATATTTAAACATTTTCAACTTAAACTTTTTCACTTAAAGTGAGAAATCTAAGTTAAAAAAACTTTTTTAGATCCAACTTTTACTTTTTACAGTGTGAAACGATGTGAAGCGGTAATATAAAGAGTCATCCTTCCTCATGGCATGATACCAAAGTGCTAATTATTAAGACCATTAGTAATAAAAATATGAAAAAATCTTGTAATAATTTTATCATTTGAGCTGTCAGGTCTGATTTTGTTAAAAAAAGATAAGAATAAAAAAGTAAGTAAAGCAAATATGAAAATTCATATCTACGTTTGTAAATAATGTGATTGTAAGAGAGAGAAGAACCACTTTTTGACCAACACCTGTGAGTTCGAACATCCCGACCCTCTATCTTTCAGCACATTGTGTGTGTTTTAGCACAGTCATGTGCTTTAACTGAGAACAACATGCATATAGACATAAAACCACACACAGAACAAAGACCTTCCTTTACAGACAACAGGGTCACGATAAAATATGATCCTGGCTAAATTTAGAAACCCCAGATGACAGAACGCCGCTACAGCCAATGCTTGTTTATTGATTCGCTCATCGTGCATTACATAAGATGTCACTGAGATAATGTTTCTATGTTCCATTACCACACGACCTCAAGACTGTAGAAATATAATCATATTTAATAGGTACATTCTGATGGGTGAACATCTCTCACACACACACACACACACACACACACACACACACACACACACACACACACACACACACACACACACACACACACACACACACACACACACACACACACATTCTGGTTTCCATGTTTTGTGGGGACATTCCATTGACGTAATGCATTTTATACTCTACAAACTGTATATTCTATTCCCTTCCCCAAACCCTAACACCAAACATCACAGAAGACTTACTTGTACCTTACATTTCCAATAAACATCATTCTGTTTGATTTATATATCTTGTTTCCTCATGGTCACAAAAATACTGGTGTTCCTATCTTCGTGGGGTCAATTGTTCCCCACAACGTGATAATTACCAGGTCCATACACACACAAACTGCACACTTGCTTAGCTATGTAATTATGATAATGATATTACACAATGGTATTTTTATATAAGGATATTTTACAAATACTACCTGGTATGCTGAAACCTTTCCCTAAAAGCAATCATTTCAAATCGTTACAATTTAACACGTTAAGTGGCGCTGTCCTGTGACCGGGACACCTAAGTTTACTTCAATATTTCCATGTAAATATATTGTGGAAAATGTCTAAGCCTCTAGAATACATATTTCAACAGCGTTTTATAAAATAAATTATGTAGGGAGAGTAATTGATTCATTTATGAAGTGTGTGCCTCAAAACATTTATATCCTGCGAAATGTCAAGCTATGTTTATACTCGACGCGTCCGCACGGGCGCGTTGGTGCGCGCGGCAAAAATGACGTCAACGCGGAGTGGGCGGTCGCGCGCGTTGGGTGCGCGAGACCCCATTTCGCGTGGCGCTGTGCACGACATTTTTTGTAACTTTCCGCGCGGCTCCGCATCCGAAAATGACCGAACTCGAGGCTATTCTGTCCGAGCAGGCAAGCCTGTGACGTATCTCTTTGATCAATCCAAGCAAAACAATGTATATATTTATCTGACACTCTGGAAGTAAAGTATGGAAACTTTGCAGTTTAAAATACGAATTCTTTTACATGATTCAGAATGTTTGGCTTATATTTGTATTGAAAGAACTACTGGACGAGGAATAAAATACAAACCTTAAGATGTCTGTACTGTTTGTTTAGTAAAAACGTTAATGAAATGATAATGTTTAATAAAGACATATTTAAAATATTGTTGTTTTATTCATGTTCTCATATTTATATATATCAAACTCTAATTTCCATTCTGTTAAAAGCACCAGGGTTGTTCCAGCAGACGACTTCTTCTATCCTCTTCTTTGTGTTTGTTTTTGACTTTATTGCTCGCGTCGCCCCCTGGTGGTTCAAAAAATAGTGCAACAGCGAGCTCGTCAACTATAAACGCCTCGTCCGTTTGGTGAGACGCGCGCGCGATCCGCGGAGGCTTGCGTTGCGGACCAAAGCGCGACCATAAACAAGGCTTCACTGTCCCGCCAGCAGGGAAGTGTACGTTTACTTCAGTGTTTTGCATGTGAATTTTTATCCAATCATGACAAACTATATATTGTTTGAAAGATCTAAGTGTGTATTTTTCATATTCTATCACTATTGTGGGATAATTATGAGGCCACAGGTAGGCCAAATTTGTTTTTACATATTTATAACACTAAAACCCTACTCTAAACCTAAAAAATCATGACAAACTATACATCATTAGAAATAAATGTAGAATGTAGTTTTCATATTTCAAGGTCATCTGATGATAGAAATAATGTAGTGACAGGTTTTTTGTTACATGACCCCCCATAGGAATGCATATTAATTGTTATATATTCATAAAACAATATCCTAGTAAAAATCTTCAATCAATGGGCAATGTTGGAAAGCTCTAAGAATGTAGTTTTTATATTTTAAAACCTTTTTGCAGTAATCATAATGCAGTGACAGTAATTTATTAATTTGTGCAGCAAACCGTTGACACCTAGTGGCCATTGTTGGTAAAACCACTAAAAGTGCGACACAAACCTTATTTTTGTGATTTTAACTTGAAATTTGGATCAGAACTACTTGAGACTTATGTTTTCATGTTTGCATTATTACTTTTGTGAAACATTTACATTTTTGTAATTTTATTTATGAAATTAATATGTTATGGAATTATTTTAATGTATTAAAATAAAGGTAAACAATTTATTATTTAATATATTTTAAATATATGCTGATACTTCTGTGAAAACCCCAAAGTGTCTTATTTAAAACAAGACCAAGATTATGCTTCTAGACCAAAAAATGCCAGAGTTATATTAATTTGAATGTGTATATTACATTTTCACCCCCCATTCAAAGGGTATTCGCGCCACTTAAGGGGCTGAACTTATTTTTTTAAGTAGTTTTAGTAATTTCATCTTATGAAGATGTCCCAAAATGTCCCAAAGGGAACATTTTATCAGATTTTGCTATGTAGGAGACAGTTTTATGCCCGAAGTACATACAAAGCCACACAAATGCTCACATAAATTTACTGAGTTATCTAACTGAGGACAAGCAATTTTCCAAAGTGTTAAATGAGGCTAATTATATCTACTACAGACTGAAACTAAACCATCGCCTACACAAATAATTTTGTCTCTGTAGTTCAGCTAAACAAGCCCGCACAAACACTGCAGGAAGTTAGAGACGATGTAAGCACATGGATGTATGACTGTGGTCTTAAGACTGTGTGTAATACAGTGCATCTCCTTTATCAGCGATCCCCATCAGTACAGAAATGTTAAGTTCCTGTTCAAAGCATGCACTCGCCAACACTAGCACAAAAAAAAAAAACAGCAACGTGTGGGCAATTAAAAAAAACAGATATTTTATTAAATGTCACCAAAGTTATTGCACTGTATTCTTTCTTAATGAGGAAAAAATGATCTTACAGCTCAACATAGTTTAAACATTAAACACTATAAATAGGAACCTTTCAAAAGAGGAAAATCAGAGGTTTCTCAGCAGCATCACTGCAGGAATATGAAGTAAAATACATTTTAAGAGTGATATTTCATGTGGCACTGTGTGGCACTGAAGGAACAGACTTGACATGACAGGATTATGCAAGAACACTGAAAACATTGTGCCAAAAAACATCACCTTATCTCGCTATTACACAGCAGCAATGCACATAAAAATTCTGCAAACATTTTTGTCTAAACCCACACAATCACATAAAGGTGATTTTTTAAAGAATTTACAGGCTACACTTTTCTAATAATGAAAGTAAAGGAACTTATACGGACAATCTACCTGTGTCTCACAAAAGGTTCACAGATTCACACAAGATTACAAAGCAGTTTATGAACACCGTATCTATCAGCATGTTGGAAAATCCCTGCAGATAAGAGCGTTCAGATATAAATATAATTCAAATTGTGTCAATAATAGTGTTGGATCAATGTGAAAGATTCACTGAAGTGGGTTATAAATAACCTGATAAAACAAGGCATGTTATATATGGATATAACTTAACAGCTGAGTGTAATCTTAGCTGTAAATCAGTCCATCTTCCTAATGCTTCCTAACAACACAGCACAACCCTCAAAACCACAGTCTGATTCACTTCACTCCCCGTAAACCAATTGCCTATCTGAAAAATCAAAAACAATAACAAATCTATTGTGTATCACTCTATCCACTGTGAATCTACACATAAGACAAATTAGATTTATGTATTAAAGGCAGGGTCCATGATCTCTGAAAGCCAATGTTGACATTTGAAATCACCTAAACAAACATGCCCCTAACCCAATAGAATCTGGACCTTCTTTTGATAGACCCACCCCACACAAACGCAATCCAGGCAACAATGTTGGTTAGTAGACACGCCCCTTACTGATGATTGGCTACAAGTGTGTTTTGGTAGCTTGCCCGACTCCCTTTTCCAAAGGGTTTTTCAGAAATCGTGCACTCCGCCTTTAATAGTGATCTCAGGTGTTAATATACAATGTCAAATTTATTAAAAGACAGAAATCCATAAAAGCATTTATTACTAAAGCGTATAATTAATACTGCATAGTGTGCAACATTAGCATTGTTAGCAAATCTTTCAAACATGATAAGGAGCGTAATATTTCCGGCTGATGTCAGAGGTATTCAGGCCAATCAGAACGTACAGATTAGCTGGCCAATCAGGGACACCGAGCTTTTTAAATCGATGAGTTTTTTACAAAATCAGTGCGTTTCAGGAAGAATGTGAAATCTTTATTATACCATTATTATTATACCAAATACATAAAATTACATTTAAAATAAGACCCTCGTGTCCTTGTAGTTCCCTTGCTCTCTATTCACACTCCTTTCTCTCATATCATCATCTATTTGGTTTATTTGGTGTATTTAAAGGTAAAATGACCAACAGGCCTAAGTGTGTGAGAGAGAAAGAGAGAGAGAGAGAGATGTTAGAGTTTGATGGTAAAACAGATATTAGTAATAAGTAATTAAAGGGGAACCAAAAGATGTCTGATAACACACAGAGTAATAAATCAAAAGAATGAGTATGTGATGAAAATAAGAGGTGTACTGTGTTAAGCTGTAGTATCAGAAACCCCAGCAATGCCATTATCTCACTCTATAAATGGAGATTATAGAAAACACTGTAACCTCAGTGTCACACATCGACCCTAACAAACAGCGTGACAGTAGCTCAGCTGTTTTCATAATAGTGAATCCTTTTCAGTAACAATTCAATCTTTCTAATATGTAGCAGTGTGACAAGCGCTACATTGCTTTTATCACACTGCATAGCCAAACTCTAAAAGATTCTTGGTTGTTTTAACCCATAGTTGGGTAAGTTACAGTTTATATGAAATGCTAAAACACATTTTTCATTTCATTTTCTCAAAACCTTACACACAAATCCAAATGGTCTTTGTCAAACTAAATTCACAGAACCCCTGAATCTTCTAGCAAAATCAAACAATTCCTTTAAACCCATTTCAACTGTACTCAAAATTAAACTAAGCTTTCAACCATACACACATAAGTCTAGAATATAAGAGCATCCATTAGACACTACCTTAAAAATGTAAAACACAACATCCAGGACATCCGCTTACAGAAAAAGACATGTTTATTGTATATAACAACACACTTGACAAATAGGGGTGCGCGGGGCAAAAACTAATGCAGGGCTAGTTGTAACATGGACTGTTTACATTGTTTCACAAGGTTGAGCATTTTGTTTTTCCAGTATTTTTTCACGCTGCCAAAAGATCTTCCGCAAATTATTGTAAATGTCTCATGTTTTTCCAGAGAGTTATTGATGAACCAGTGGCATGCAAGTACATTTTTTCACCATTTGTTTTTTTTTGGTTTCTAAGTTGGGTTTGTAAGATACCAAATCCAATGCTATGTCATCTAAATCAGTGTCTTTTTGACTAAAACATAGCATCGTTTTAGTCTGCAGCTCTAAGCAACTTTTTTGGTGGGCTTGAAAATATTTTGACCCAGCGGGGTTAATTGTAACGCTGTTTTACAACTAACCCCCCAGCACTTACGATATGAAAACAGCTAACATTAGCGTAATTCTTTAGGTTAGTTTTAAATAGTCTAAACACGAATGATTGCTGGCTGCCAACAAAATAAATGTGCCTGTCTTATCAAAAATCGTGTGTCAAATGTATTTTTTTTCATATTTTTAATATGGATTGAATAAGTTCCGTCTATTATAGGCAGATATATAAACAATATCCACTTCAAGTATATAGACAAAACAGTATCAAAATATTTGCCTGCAAACTTAATTTTTAGCAAGTGTTACAACTAACCCCCTGCCTGTTACAATTAACCCCACCTATGGGGTAAGTTGTAACGTTTGCACTGCTGTCACGTTTGATGTAATTGTCCAAGATTTGTAAGTACTAGAAACAAAAATCAAATGTTCATTTGTATCAGAGATGTGTGTGTTGCTTGTGTAAAAATATAATTAAATCAAACTCAAATATTTTTGAATGATTGAGCCCAAACCAAAAAGCGTTAAAAATCTCTATTACTGTAATCACAAGTTTACTTTATTGAATATAGTGAATACTTTACTGTAAGTACTGCAAGTAACAGTAGTTTCAATATTCCTGTAAGCAGCACTTGTTTTTGTAAACAGTCAGCAATCCACCTGCAAGTTTTGCTAATTGCATCGTCTTTGTTGTCTTGCTCTTCCTCATATTCTTCATCTGCCTCTCCGACTGTTTCCAATCCACACAATTGGTAAAAAATACCATTAGAAAAAAAGTGTGTACAATTTTGAGTTGTTGTGTTTACTTGATGACAACTGTCCCTGTGTTTACCATTTATAAAACAATTGCACTAAAATGTGTGTTTTAGTGAGAAGTACATGTTTAGAGTTTTGCAAAAAAAGTGCCTGACTTGACAAATGGGTTTAGATCACTATGAATTTGGTTCAGAGATTGGTGTTTAGTGTTTTAGCAATTCAGTAAAACAACCCAACAATTAGCCTTAAGCCAAAAAGAGACTTTTTTTTAACTATGTTTACAAAATGACTATAAATATGTATAGCTACGAGCGATGTTCAAGTCATACCAGGACTTTTTGTACTATGAGTATATAAGTCAAGTTCTGGTTTGACTCAAACAACCCTTGCATGAATATCAGCGGCTCAACGCTAATAAATTAAAGGAGAGAGAGAGAGAGATTGAGAGAAAGAGAGAGAGAGCGAGAGAAAGATGCTAAACCTGTATTGCTACAATAACCAATAGACCTGACCCCAAGCAGACCTGACCCCTGTTGTGTGCAGCTCATAAACATTTTACATTAAACAATCTGTTCACATCCTACAAGATCCTACAAACTTCCTACAAGTGTTTACGAGCTTTCCCGACGATAAACTTTACTAATGTCACAATCTTGGACTACCGTGCAGTAATGTTGCTTTGGCCAACTCAGTACATAGACTGTATAATACAAATACAGAAATGAAAGGAATGCACTTAAATTTGAACAACAAACAGAGAAAAATGTCTAATTTTAGTTCCTGGCAAACCTGAAAAGCACACTATATGGCATCAATACGTCTTTTTCTTAGTAGAAACAAATACAAAACCTGCGAGAACTGTGGTCGTAACCTGCAAGAGGAAAAATAACCTTGAGTGTCGCGTTAAATGTTAAATAATGTTAAGGCTTTTCACACACTTAAGTTAAAACTGCTCATTCTGTGTCATCCTAAACCATGGGTAAATGTATCTATCCGATTTTACATGTTTTATCATGGGTTAATGAACCCTGGGTTCTCTGTTTTCATTAGACATTTAGCTAACATTCTTCTTTGCATATTCATGAGCTTAATAACTCTGATGGGGCAAAACAACTCTTGCAAACAACTGGTTGTTACATTCTAACACCGTATACCTTTTAGCACCATAACGTGGAGTGTGAACCCATTGACCTGAGCCCTTCTGGGATTTGGATATTTCTAGACTTCGTTCAGATCATAAATCATCTTTAGAAACAGAAGTATAGAACATTGATCATTTATATTTGTTCATCTTAAACAGTAAAGTACAATAGACTGGTACAGTCTCTGGCCTTAAAGGTCCCGTTCTTTCTGTGTTTGATTGTGTTTTTACAGTGCACAATGTAACGTGTTCATGTTTTACATGTAAATTTACTTATCTCTTTATCGCTGTTTTCACTGTCCTAAAAACAGGATGATGTCTTCCTTGTTCTATGAAGTCCCTCCTTCAGAAATACGAAACGAGTTCTGATTGTTTAGCTCGTTTAGTGTGTTGTGATTCGATAGCAGCTTAGCTTGCCGTTAGCTTAGCTTGCCGTTAGCTTAGCTGGCGACTAACGTATTCCCCGTGGGCGGAGTTTAGGCAAAAAACTGTTCTACTGACGTCATTAAAGCAGGAAGTAGAGGGCTGTAATCCAAACCGGCCGTTTGCTGTAGGCTATGAAAGGCGAATTCTGTTAAAGAAAATATATTTTTACGTGGACCTACACGGTGAACGTGATTTCACCAAGTAGGATGCGATCCTGGATCAACACCATTGTTGGTCCTGGATCAACATTTTCATTAACCAATCAGATTTAAGGATTAGGATTAGTTTGTATGTTAGATCTAAATCTAACATACAAACTAATCCTAATCCTTCAATCTGATTGGTTTAGGATTGAGTTAGGGGCTTTTAAGAAATACTCCTCAAACTATTATTTCACACTAATTTGAGGGTTTAAAAATTGTTAGGGTTTGGGTTAAGGGTAGGTTGGGGTATCTTTTATTAAAACGTCGATCCAGGATCAACAAAAAATTTTAATCCAGGATCACATCTTACTTGGTGAAATCACGGCGACCACCGTACATACACGCACAGCATAGTTTATTTGACTTGTACGTGTACGCAGACATTCGGCGCATGCGCATTGTGACAAAATACAATCCATCTCCTGGGCTACATACTATAGGGTGACCATACGTGCCATTCTTCCCGGACGCATCTTATTAGTTATCTTATTTGTTGACCGCATATGCCATTCAGTTAAAAACATAAGATATACAATCGTAGTTTCATTCTTACCTTAAAATGTAACGGTTGCTTTTCTGTAATAATAATAATAATCCTCTATGACGTATGCGGTCGACAAATACGACTTCCAGAAGACGAACACAAAATCCTGGACGGGATGCGTCCGGGAAGAATGGCACGTATGTCACCCTAACATACTACATTCTCCTGTATGTGCATGCATGACCTACGCGTACAATTTAACCGGGGTTTAAAAAAATCAGGTGAGGCGTGTAGGCCTACTCTTCGTGTAGGCACACTCTTCTAAAGACGGAAATTGCGTCAGGCGCACTGTATGCGAATCCTCGCATACGCGTAAAAACGGACTATACTTCCGCCTTTAGTCAAAGGAGCCCACCTATGTCTCAGGGCGCCTTTTATCCAAATGCATTGCCCCATTTGTGTGTGTGTGTGCGTGAATCTGGTCTGAAATTTATCAGCTTTTTTGCATGTGATTGTTCACACCCTGCAGTTCTAACAGCCAGAGGGGTAAACAAACTCTCTGGCCCGAACACACACAACATGCATACAAAGAAACACAAAATTTCTGGCAAAGTATATTTCTCACAAAGACACTAGGATACACACCACAGCAGCCATCTCTTTCATATACGAAAACAAACACACGCACCTTTAAATCCAAAAATAGAGCATATGGGCACCGTCATTGTGAAAGCTATGGAAATGTGTGTTTGTGTGTGGGAGAGAGAGGTAGAGAAAGAGAGAGAGAGAGAGAGAGAGAGAGAGAGAGAGAGAGAGAGAGATACACACTTCAATGGCATCATTGAGTTCCTCGCCAGTCTCGAAGCGAGAGAGCAGCTGACTCAACCACACATGCACACGCCTGGCAGATTGTACCATAATCTCTACATCTCCTTTTATATTAACAGATGACAAAACACACAGCTGGATGCGCGCACACACACAGATCTCACAAACACATACAAAAGTGCCCCATTAAATGTGGGGTCATGAGCTCCAATTCAGGCATATGAGTTCACTGACCACAGACAAACTACTGACCCAACATAACACATTTCATCGTTCTTGAAAACAATCAAATCTGTGTTTGTGACATGCGATAGCATGAAATTTCTATTTAAAAATTTACCATACATAATAAAATAATATTAAAAAACAATTTACCCTACACAAACTTACTATAAATATATTAACTGATCTGAATGTGAATCATAGCATTTCTGCCAACAGTTATAAACATAAGTAAGTGAATATGAAAGACAACAGACCTTTATAAAACATCTCAATGTCATATACTCAATGTACAATGTGATTTTGCAGTACCATGATTTAACGATATCTGATGGCCATGGTGGTTTGATAAAACTTGTAATTTAAATATCAGTTTTGTAGAGCACACCAAAGAATCCCAAAGTACAGTATTACCATCATGGCAGGATACATTTTTTTACCATGCTACTTTTTTGTAAGGTAAAAGTTACAGTGGATGTGTGTAAAATACTTTTTGTTGTGGTTTCTACACTGTCAGACAAAATGGTCAAGTTGTCACCGGAGCAGCACCCTTTCCCAAAGTAAAGAGTTCATATACTAGTACTTCAAAGTTTCATACGTGTGCCTAAATGGTACATAAACGTATCTTTTTAAAAGTAAATCTTTGATGTCCCCAGAGTACGTATGTGAAGTTCTAGTTCAAAATACCATACAGATAATATATTATAATCTTAAAATTGCCACTTTAGGTGTGAGCAAAAATGTGCTGTTTTGGGTGTGTCCTTTAAAATGCAAATGAGAGTTTATCTATGCACTAAATGGCATTGCCGTGGTTGGATAGTGCAGATTAAGGGGCGGTATTATCCCCTTCTAATATCACAAGGGGAGCCAAATTATAATGGCCTATTTTTCACATGCTTGCAGAGAATGGTTTACCAAAACTAAGTTACTGTGTTGTTTTAATTCCCGTTTTCTAGGTTGATAGAAGCACTGGAGACCCAATTTTAGAACTTAAACATGGAAAAAGTCTGATTTTCATGATATGTACCCTTAAAGGGTACTGCCCCAGTGACAGCTTGGGAGCTTTTATGCAATACTAAGTAAGTACAGCGTCCCTAAAACTGTATTTTAAATACAAACTTAAGTCTGGGTCGCATTAACACAAAAAATTATGCTCCATGATGTTTGATTGCTAGAACAAACAATGTTAGCCATTTTTGCACCTATGTTTAACTAACCGGTGTGATTTTTAGTGGATTTATGAAGGTGTCGAGTAACCACAGATGTAGATCATCACATTAACTATAGACATGCTCCTCATTAACTATGAATAAGTTTGACAAAGTGTCTAAATACATTTATTCTGAACAGTATATCTAAGATCTTTCGATTTAAAACTCAACAAACGATGTTTAAAAGAAACATCACTTCGTTTGCCACTTCTTTATCACACATCTGGCACATGTGTGCAAATACATTTTGGGGTCACTTTACAATAGATTACTTATAAATACCTCTGCAGAGCAGCACAACTCAAATGGGTTGGCATAAAAAGCCGATTGTACACTATACACGAACTGCAAAGATGCAACACAGTATCAAATATGATTTGCAAACAAAATGTCAACAAACGTACCAAGCAACATAAACGACAGAAGTGTGATTTACAAGCCTAACACATGGAACAAACCCTGGGCCAAATATTAACCATACTACCTAGTGACAGATAAAGCTGATTCCCAAACTTTGAAGCCAACAAAAACACATATGGGAAGTGTTTTCTTTATAACGCTGATAAGCCTGTGTATTTTGCTATTCTATATAAGTTGCAGTTTAATATTTGCTTTTAAATTGTTTATTCCTCCATCGACTTGCAACCTATTTTTAGATTATAGCAGTACTCAGCAGTTCAGAGTCACTACTATACTTCAAAGAGCACTATTGCATTACAAGCATTTTGTATTGTAATGCTATTTTGTTGCTTCACATCACTTCCCACCTGTTCAGATTTTTTGAATGAACCAAACTCTAACAGAATGTTTGCAACTGATTTATTCATTTAACTATCATGTTGCATAGTATAAACATGTCAAAGCGATTATTATGCACAATAATGTGAGCACGACACTGACTTTACCCATTACAAAATCATCGACTCTGGTTTTCTTACAATGACATGGATCACACTTAGAAATGCGTATTTTCAATGCAAACACTATAATCGTCGAGATCGCGATAGGTGCGATAAAGCCCGATTTCCACCATCTTGACTTTCATTCATTTATTTAGCAGCAGGCAATGTCTCATTCATCATTACCTTGATGCTGGTGTTGCTGGTCTGAGTCTCGGCCTCTATGCAGATGTGCCCGCCGCTGTTCCCTCTGCGCTCCCGGTGTGAGCCGGTCCGCGTGTGCCTGGTCTGGTACGCGATCACGGAGGGGATCGTGTCCGCTGCGTCGGTCTTGATGAAGAGGCCGTGCAGGGTGGTAGCCGTGCCCTGCGAGATGGTGGTGGTCTGGTGCGGCGAGTTTGACTCGTCCGAGTCGCGGCAGTAGATCACCCCGCTCTGCGAGACGTGGATGCTGGGAGCGCAGCCCATCGTTCCCCGCGCCGCGCCGTTATACCCGGAGGAACGAATCACTCAGCCCCGCAGCGTGTCCCTCTGACTTCCCGGCTCCCGGGCCGCGATCACGCCGCGGTTCCCCCGGTGCATTGGCCGGTAGTTGCCTCTCTCAGTTCAGCCCACCGCCCGCCTCCCGCGTTGTCGGTGCGCGTCAAAAAGAAACACAGAGGAGATCCATCTTTAAGCTCCCGTTAATTCACGCGCCCTCCGTGATGCATGGTTTCCCAACAACGCTCGTCGCTTTATTGATCAGTAATCAGATCATATCTGATCGATGACACCTCGGCTGTCCAACCGTGCGCGCTTGTGTCATGTCACATAACTGCGAATATTACCCCCCATTGCAGCTTTGGGTTTCTCAATACGATCCGTTTTCTCGGAGCAATGTTCATCTGTATGCTCGTCACATCAGACGTCGTAAATAACGGGCGAGTACGAATAGCGTCAAGACATGCAGTGTGTGTTTCAAACTTACTATCCCGGTCCTCTTTTATGACACAAACGCGTCATCACTGACTGTCGGATAGCCTACTGATGGGCTCTTTCTATCTTGTTGTGCACTTATTTGTTTTAAATAAACTATATAAAGAATAATTGTGGGTCTATAAAATATTATTAATTGATAAGATGGCAAATTGTAAAAATAATACATGGGTTAAACTTGCTGATTTTGCAAAAGGGCATCTATACAGTGTACAAATACAGTACAAAAGAAATACTGGTGTTTCTGAAGCTCATGATTTCGTAGAGTATTGCGTTAGCAGCGCAAAGGTCACGAGTTAAATCCCAGTGTACACACATACTGATAAAATGTTTAGCTTCAATGCACTGTAAATATAGAACTTGTCGCCCACTTGTCATTTGAAAAGTGAGTATTTCTTATTACATTTACATTTATGCATACTAAGACTTATAAAAAAATGCTCTACAAATTGACCTACTGGAACATGTACAGTAAGTGTCTATGTACAGTATGTTATTTAGCAAAAGTTCTTGTCTTGACTCTCGACTCTGGACCTGGCGAAACAACATTTAACTTTACTGTGCACATTTGTTTGTATTAAATATTGTTAACCTGGCCTGTTACTAAACATAGAAAATCCTTGACTGCTGCCTTTATGCTATGGTACATATGGAAACCTAAAACATTTATGTTTTTTTAAAAAGGTTGCATTCTATACGTAGGCATATGCAGAAAACATGTTTGTCACACAATGTTCTTTACATCAGTGGTTCTCAAACTGGGGGCCATGGCCCTGAGATGGTCCCCAGATTTTATAAAAAAAACCATGAATTTATTAACAATTCTGTGTAATTAAATCTCAGAAAAATAAGGTTACTATGGTAACCAACAGCACTACATTGTTTAATTTATTATGTTTTGTTTAATTCAAATTTTAAGTTTTGGAATGTTTTATGTCAATTTTATTTTGGGGGAATGAGGGGATGCCCCGTACAGAAGGGGGGCCGCACACCGAAAAAGTTTGAGAACCACTTCTTTACATCATGTTAATGAATTTATGTAATAAATCCCAAAAATGACTTTAGATGGGTTTTTACAGGTAGGGTCACATATAATAATAATATCTATAAAGCAATATCACATGAACAAGAGTGCTGTTATGGCTGTACATCAGCTATGCTTCACCGTAGGCCGCAGTGCTTCACAGTGTGCTTATATACAGCCACAGCAGCACGACTGCGAAAGTGATATTGTTTCTCAACAGTTCAACGAACAATGGAAAATATGTAAATTGGTATGGAGAAACCAAAGGCTGTTCAAAAACCCTCTTATGTATGGAATTATTTTTTTGTTTCTAAGTTTTGTTTTGTTCTCTTGAGTCTCTTCCTATGAATCGTAGTGTTAACAAACACTGCACATATTTCATGCAATATTATATATATATATATAATATTTTGCCAATATTGCATGAAATATGTCCAATGTATGTGTACTCTAAAAATATTCCAAACAAACAGGCTTGCAAGTCACACAAGTGTGACATTTTATGTTTTGGAAATTCCAATAACATTTCAGATAAACCATTCAGATTAACAGTAAACTACATACGGTCAGTGGTTTAACATTTCAGGTTATCATTAGTATCATCTTGTCGTACTGTACAACTTGTCATCACTGTATATCTGGAATGACACTCGACCAAACTTTCAAATGTCATGTGAGTTTAAGGCCTGATTACAAGTGTGATGCTATAAATACCGGAAATACCAGCTGTATCTCAAATAACACTCAGTAAATAAAATACACACTGGTGAAACGTTTATATAAGAGAATGAAATCTTTCAGATTAATGGGCCTGGTACCCAAGTGTTTTTCACCTCTCTAGTATTACAGAATTACAGTAGCAGAGCACTTATTCATGAACTGATGGCATGAATGTATTGTTACTTTAAATGTTTTCAAGGGGAATTACAAAGTGTATCTATATAGATTACAAAGAGTCACTAACTTTCAATTACACTGGCTGTGAAAATGACCCCCATGAATAACTTTTAACAAAGATTTAGTCTTTGTTAGGCTTTTTGATAAAATCCCAAACGTTCAATTAGCTAATACACTTCAACTGGTGTCTGCACGAGATGTCTCTATTCTAGATGTCTACAGCTCGTTTCCATCAAAGCAATAAAGCTCAATCTTGTTTCATTATATTGCTATGATTCCTGACTTTACCCTCCATTCTCCCAAGTGGTGCAGCCCTACCCATGACTGCCCCCTGCTGGAGAACTTCAATACTGTCCCGGTGCGATGACAGATGCAATGTATCGAACATTGCAACTTACAATGTAATATTTTGCGAGTATTGAATGTTCATTTAAACGCTAAAATGTAACATTCGTCCAAACAAAATAGCTAGAACTACATTATTGACCACGACAAAAATAGTCTAAATCAAAAAACAACTTACAAACTGGAAACAAATAACAAAAACAACCAATTTTATGAACAAACTGAGGAGAAATCTAAGTAGTGCGTTGATCGTTGTTGACACATGCAAAGCTTTTTTTTTTAGAAACCAAGCAAACCATTTCAACGCACAATACCTTTCAAACCTTTAAAAAAAGTGGATGTGACACAAATAAAGGTCATAATTACCAGAATATGAAGTGGCATTTATCCGTTAGCAGCCCCAATAGCAGCGCAGCACGTAAACTGATTAAACCTCTTTAAAAATAGCAACACCTCGTTATGAAACGACCTTCGAAGGCCGGATGAAAAGCAAACAACTCGTGTTTTGTAGGAAACTCTTAGACGTGGGTCGGGAGCTTTCGAATAATTTAATGTGAATCTCACCTCTATCTTAGGTCCGTTGGAGAGGAGACGTGTGACCGCGCTCATCTCTGCGCGTCCCCGGTCCAAACCTCGCTGAGCGGTCCGGTTACATGAAATCCTTTCTATTTACCGGTAAAGCCTCGTCGAAAGCACATTGTGACAGCATTCTCCCCACCCGTTCACTCAGAAAGTCAATGCTGACTGGGAAAATTTGAGGTTGTAGGTAGGCGAAGTTTCTCTGTCAGAACTTTTTCACCCACTCAGACAGAAAGCGCAAGTGCGCATGTGCGCGGTCCTAGCGCCGACGGTTAACAACTCAGCATAGGGCAACAGGGCCACTCTTATGAACTCATGCCTGGGTCAAATTTCATAACAAAATCATTTAAATTTTTGCAAAAATATGTTTCTTATAAGTTTAATTAAACGACAGTAAGGATAATTACAAAGAATACTAAACTGTTCAAAGTTTAGGGTCACTCGCTTATTTGTTAATTTTTTCCAAATTTTTGATGATAATAATAAACGGATCAAAACTACTGAATGTAACGATGATCATTTTGTGACAAAAAAATGTCTTCTGTTCAAGCATGTTAAAAATACGCCTTTAGATAAAAGGTTTTTAAGATCATGAGAAACATTTATGTTAACTTTAGCATAGTAATGTGTTTTCTTTTTGTTTTGGAGTGAGATGCACTTAGACAGGCTTTGCCCAATAACTCAACGCGTAACATATATATACAGCGTTGTGAAGTTGACCAGAATACAGAAGAGATGTGGACCATAACACATATAGGTAAAGAATTAATCATTTGAAGTTTCACATTTTTTGTTCTTTCACTTTCTAGTTTTATCTTGCCCTTGGACAAATACAGGGTTCCCACAGTTAACATCAAATTTAATGATCGTTCAAGGACTTTCCAGGTCCAATTTCCTAAAATTTAAGGACTAAATTTGGAGACATATTTCAAGTGAGAGCAGAGTTACATGGTGTTACCTTTAAAGATACACTGTTACAGTTCTCTTTTGAGGGAACTCGCGCTGCGTCACTGTTGTGACACTTTGGGGACGCTTCCACGGGTAAGTGCGTCTGAATGTGTATATCAAAGTCAAGTGTTTGTATGGCAGAAGAGCACTTAGCTTGCAGCACTTTGACAATATAGTTCTCCTTTTTTATCGGTTAAAAAAAAAACATTTTATTTTGTGCCACCATACTTACTTGTGTAACATTCTTTAAGTAGGAAAAACATGGAAGTGTTTGGTGGCTTCTAAATTCATCCCTGTTTGGATCCTAAGGAATGAATGGGGCTAGGCTAAATGCTAACACTTTCAAGACGCCCTATACAAAGATTAAGTGCACGCATTGAAAAAAGAGAGGTACGTATTAATTTGTCTACATTGAGGTAAGAACATAGTAAAATATTGAAAAACAGTGGTGTTTTCCTTTAAATGACATAAACACTGCCCCACAGGTTTCATTGCAGCTGTCACTGTTAAAATTGAGTATGATTCACAAAATGGGTCATTAAACTTAATGTTTGACTAGAAGAATAAAATATAAGAGGAAAGAGTTTCAGTCACCCACAGATAACATTAGTAACTTAAGCACCCGTAAGTGTATGACATAAAACCAATACTTACAATAGAAATAAGTTTATTTGTCTGAGATATTGATTGAAAAAAAAAAATCAATAATTTTTGTTTAAAAGGAACCAAGTTTATTTACAAAACTATTGGATAAGGCCTTTACTTCATCCACTGTAAAGACTAGTAAAGCTAGTGTAAATCCTGACCACGGCAAACCTAAAAATCTGCTAAGGATCCACAGAATTCACTCAGTTTCCTGACTTTTAACCCAGGTATTAGGTGATTGGCTGGTGTCAGGATGGGCAGAGTCATTTAGATGAGCATCATTGAAGCGTTCCCGTGCACGCTCCCAGTTCCTCTGGTTTTTGGTTTTGGTGAGCGAGGCATCCTCTACCGACATAGCAACTCCACATCCAAGCCCAGACTGAGCCTTGCGTAACTGCAACTGAATCTACAACACAACACAAACACACACAAGAGGAGGTTAGGACCTGAGGCACAAGTGCATCTCAAACAACAGATATCCAGAAAATGAAATGCTGTGCAACAGAAGAAATGAGTATTACCGGATCTTTCCTTCCAGTTCCGTCCTTGCCGAGCCCCTCTCCTCGCTTCCAGCCCATCTTTTCCAGCATCTGTTTACCCTTATTCTCATCACCTATTTCACTATATAAACGGAAAGGAAAACATACTTAAATCACAGACTCAGAAAAAATCACTTTTGAAAAAAAAACTTTTGTGTTAATACTCAAGAACATCACTGCAGTAAAGATCTTTATTATAATGGGAACTGTTTGACTGGAAAGGTTGTCACATACACGTGAACCGAAGCTGGAGCGTCGTCTCTCTGGAATGTTCCCTCGCTCCCAACCATCTGCCGGCGGTTTTCTGCTCTGTCTTTATACCTGCTGTTCTTTACGGCCTTCTGTTCTTCATAATCACTATTCTGAAACACACATACACATACACAAGACTCATTATGCTGTGAAGTTAATAAAACAGCCAACATACCAGCAAAAGTCGATATGATAGAGTCTTAAAGGGGACATATCATGAAAATCTGACTTTTGTTTAAGTGCTTTAGTTGGGTCCCCAGTGCTTCTATCAACCTAGAAAATGTGTAAAAGATCAACCCAGTAACGTATTTTTTTTAAACCGTTCTCTGCAAGCATGTGAAAAAATAGATCATTGAACTCTGGCTCCCCTTGTGATGTCAGAAAGGGATAATACCGCCCCCTAATCTGCACTATCCAAAATCAGCCCTGCCATTTACAGGGTTCCCACACCTTAGTTAACTTCAAATTCAATGACCTTTCAAGGACTTTCCAAGTCCAAAATTTCAGACACATTTCAAGTATAGAAAGGTTACATCGTGTTACCTTTTAAGATACATTGTTACAGTTCACTTTCGAGGGTAAGTGCGTCTGAATGTGTATATCAAATTCAACCAATGGTGAGGCTTAACGACAAAGACAGGGTGTCTGGAAGTATATCGCTATCTGAAATATTGCCAAAGACGGTGTTACAGGGACGCAGGAAGTATGACAAGGGAGACGCAGCATCTCATTCCCTTCTCAGGGAACAACAGTTACATACGTAACCAGAGACGTTTTCATGTGTCAAACACAACTGTGCAAAAAAGCATTTTGGTATGAATCAACATTCACATACAGAAGATATAAGCATTTAAAGCGAACAGTGTAACACGTGTGCTTGAAAAGTCTAGAATTTATTATCCTACACTACACAGAGAATAATATAGACAGAAAACTTCTTGCAAAAAATTAGGGGTGTAACGATTAACCGTGCAAATGCGCGTTTTCTCAATGAATGAATTTGAATGAATTACGGTGAAATCCCGGCGCATCCGAACGCCAGGGGGCGCTCACATGCAGAAACTCCCTTTGTGCCACACAAGAAGTATCATTGCAAACACTATTCCAGGAAATGTCTACACAGGAATATTTATACGCTGTTCTTCAAATTGTTTCAGGTATTTTCATGGTAATAAAGAATATTTTGAATGAGTTTGCTTAACCAGTGTTGCTTTTTTAAATGCACGTTATAAACGACTCCGACTCATAATGACTCTGGATTGATAAGGACTTCCTACTGACAAAATGCCGTAGTACACGCACAAGCTGTGCATAAAACAAAGAATCGCAGCCTTGCGATTCAGAATCGATTTCAGACAGGCATTTTTAATGGGGACCGCGATTGAATCGTTACATCCCTACAAAAAATAGATTCAAGCATTTTCAATGACCTGTATCCATGCATGTATATTTTCAAAAACTTCCCAGGGCCTTGAATTTTTTCCTCCAGATTCACAAACTTTCAAGGATTTCAAGGACCCGTGGGAACCCTGAAAGTATTGAAATCTTACATATTTAAATTGTCCAATCGGGACAGTGACTGTTGCATCGCTGCTAACAACACACATTAATTATCTTACCAATGATGCACGGAGAAATCGCTCATGTTGCAGTAAATTACGTAACTATATTACAAAATGTACATTACAGCAATGTAACTTGGTTTGCAAAAGCCCCGTTTAGAGCAGTGTCTGGCACCTTTTTTGTTTTAATTGTGCATGCGCACCTGTTACGTGCACCCCTGTCTATCCTGTTATCTTTTAACACTTGACCATTCACATTCCTGCCCAATAGAGGGCGGCACTGAGTAATTCTCATTACTGCCACAGATCAATACACCTGCACCTTTTGAAAACCCATTCGCCCACCAAATGGGCTTTTTTTCTAACTTACTTTAAGACCATATTTAACCTTCATCATCTTCAGTTCTTTCTGCCGTTGAATTTCCTTGTCTTCTTTGCTAAGAATGGATCCTGAAACACATACGCAATACTCAGACTGGGCGAGGTTGATTCAAGTTTGAGATATCAATGAAACAATTCAGAGTCTTATCAACAACGCCCATCATGTCCTAAACACAGCATTGTTGCATGATCATAGCATTCCATCAGTGACTATGACGTTCTGCATATTATGCATTCTTACATGTGCATTTCCAGACCTTGTTTGACTTTAAATCTACTAATATCAACAGATTTGTGTAACAACATTAAAAAGTCCTTACTAATGCAGTAAAACAAGTTTGCTTTTGTATGTGCATGCATTTACCCGAGGTCTCCTCTCTCTTATGGCGGTTCAGATGTGCTATGATCTGTCCTGGTTCACAACCATCACACGTGTCAGTTCCAGTGTGAATGTGGAAGGACAGAACGGTTTCGCCCATCTTCACTTCATCTCCGTGAGTCAAGGGGCAAGGGTCACACCGAACCTTGGGCTGCAGAGAAAAAGTTGAGCAAGTTGCAAGACTACAATTCTCCTTAATGTGTGTCCAACATAAAAAACAGCTGTGTTACCTGTAATATTCTGTTTCCATTGAGGACGGTACCGTTCTGACTGCCCTGATCTATCAACATATAACACTGCTGCTCCTGGTCAAAATAAACCTCCGCATGGGACTACACACACAGACACATCCACAAAAAAAAGAGATTATAGAAAGTGAGAGGAGTTCATACATACATGCATGCATACATGCATATACACACAAACACACACACATTCATCATGCAAAAAAAATTATATAAATCAATCAATAAATATTTATTTATTTATAGCTGTGCTCTGAGCGAATGAAAGTTTCTTATTATATCTCTTTATGTTTTTTACCTTACTGATACCCATCTCTGGAATTCGGATGGCATGATTCATGTCTTTCTCTCTGCAATCAGATATATACAAACATTCACTTGTTAAATTTGGCTCAACTTAAGGTAAACACAAGCGCGCTCGGACACACACACACACTCGCTGTACCAACCTGCCGATTGTGGCAACAGTGTCAGCTGTGAGGATGAAGAGCGTACCAGTATCCAGTACAGGGGAACGAACGACAGTCACCCGAACGCACGGCGGCCAGGCTCCTGTAACACAAACACACACGCAGAGCACTGTTTAGTTTTATGGGGTCATATCAGTGAGAACAAACTACTCCTTTCTAAACAAAAAAGTTCAATGTAATATATCTTGACATACGCAAACATTAAGAAGGCAAAGTTTTAAACACACTCTAAACAGAAGGCCTCTCATGTAACACTGTTCAAAATAGCAATCTACAACACGACTCGCACTTGTATCTGTTGAATAATGAATCTTTTGTAATCCAAAATTTTTCTCTTGGTAATAAAATAAAATACTTGCCAAACAAAATAAAATCAACAAAGTATATTTTGAATGTTAAACGGATCCAGTCCACATTCATTGAAAATGATCTGATGATACAGCAACAAAAAAAGCTAGTATAGACGGTTTCCTCGGACGCACGTGTGGCGACGCGATACCCGTCTGGTCTGAACTTTACTTCCGGTTTCAGTTTTTTTAATGGTCTGACTAGTTGCTAAACTGAACTCTTGAACAAATATCTTGTCGAAAATAACATTTTGGTTTCCTATGTAATCTATGTGTTGTTTATTTTGCTTGTTATATAAATAAACTACGTTTAAAGTACTTTGTCTTATTTATTCTCAGCAGAGTTTACCGGAAGTTACGTGTTGACCACGAAAGCCGCTTTACTTAGCTTTAGTCTATACTTTAATGCAAGTGTATTTTAACTTTAGCTAATATTTAAAAATGATCAAAGCACTTATTGATTTTAATGACAAAAATCAAATAAGGTGACAAATCGGTCACTTTTTACGCGTACCCAAGGGTCAGCGTAAAGTTTATGACGCAAATTTCATCATCAGAATAGTATGCGCGTACTGAATAATTTGCAAGGCTGTACCTTCGACTGTGTAAACTTGCATACAAGATAAAAAATTATGTATACTTGGGCCTTAAGTAGCATATACAAAAATCAAATGAATAATCAAATAGTTCTATGTTAAATCTGTATACATTTTTTTGCTAAAGGCCTGGATATGCTTCAATTTTTAGGCATAAGCAAGAGTCAGCGTAAAGTAGGGGTCCGTGGGAAAAAAAATAACACGGACTGTTTACATTGTTGCACAAGGTTGAGCATTTTGTTTTTCCAGTATTTTTTCACGCTGCCAAAAGACGATCTCTCGCAAATTATTGGAAATGTATAATGTTTTTCCATAGCACTATTTATGAACAAGTGTTTTGGTGGCGTTTAAGTAAATTTTTTACTTCATAGGTTTTTTTTTTTCGGTTGGGTGTGTAAGATACCAAATCCAATGCTATGTCATATTAATCAGTGTTTGTTGACTAAAACATAGCATAGTTTTTAAATATCTGCAGCTCTTAGCAACTTTGTTGGTGGGCTTGAAAATATTTTGACCCAGCAGGGTTAATTGTAACGCTTGTGTTACAACTAACCCATCAGCCCTTATGATATGAAAACTGCTAACGTTACCGTAATTCTTGAAAGATTGCTGGCTGCCAACAAAATAAATGTGCCCGTCTTGTCAAAAAGTGTGTGTCAAATTTATTTGTGTTCATATCTTTAACATTGATTGAATAAAGTCACGTCAAAGATTAAAATCATAATGAAATGAATGGCTCAAATAAGAGCTCATTATCTCAGAATTAGATTTTTGAAACTGTAGTATGGTTATTACAGACTGGGTCACATATAAAAAAAATTTTTGTCACAACTGTGCTGCTTTTTCTCACATATTTAGACATTTGTATCCATTTATAACAGAACTATGGTTAGATGAGGGATGAAGTGTGTAGTAGATACCCGTCTTTTATAGACAGATATATAAACAATATCCACTTCAAGTATATAGACAAAATAATATTGAAATATTTGCCTGCAAACTTAATTTTTAGCAAGTGTTACAACTAACCCCCTCCCTGTTACAATTAACCCCACCTATGGGGTAAGTTGTAACGTTTGCACATCTGTCATGTTTTGTGTAATTGTCCAAGAATAGCAAGTAATAGAAACAAACTTTAAATGGTAATTTGTAGCAAAGATGTGTGTGTTGCTTGTGTAAAAATATAATTAATAAAACTCAAAAGAAGCGTTAGGTTGTGCCCCGCTCTCCCCTACTAACACAGGGGCATGTCAACAAATTTTTTTTTTGCTAAGGTTTGCATATGGTGGTGTGTTTTTAATGACAACTTTCCTTAAAGTAAAAAGTAAAATTCCTAAAATAGGAAATACACCAATGCCTGTATCGTGACACGTATCGTATCGCTAGATTCTTGTCAATACACTGCTTTAAAAGTGACGGCAGTAGAATTTTTATTTATTTGATTAAAGCTCTAAAAGATATTTTTACAAAAAATTATTATAAATGCATATAACCATGTTCAGTTCCATGATGGAAATGCCACTTAACTCTTTCCCTGCCATTGACGAGATATCTCGTCAATTAAGAGAAAACGCTTCCCCGCCAATTACGAGATTTTCCGTCTTTCCGCAATACCTTCCGCAACTTTTTAAAACCAGAAGTATTGCCCAAAAGAACCACTAAAGGTAGGATGAAACGTTTTTTTTTTTTTGTTTGAAAGCAGAGGGTCTGTTCTTTCATTTGGTATATTGTATGTTTATATATTTAAAGCAGAACAATTTCTGGAAGGCATTGAACTTTGGTGAAAATCATGAAAAATGCTGGCGCTGGCTGGCAACTTTTTTTAAAAACGCTGGCGGTGAAAGAGTTAATGATGACGAGGTCATGCTTAACTTTAAAACAGGTAATTAATTCTGAACACAGACCCGGCCTATCTTTAAAAAGCAAACAGACAATAATTTAGCGTCTGTCCACCTCTGTTTGTAGCGAATGTATTACAGATTAGTCCTATGCTTCGTTCCTCTCACCTTCCTGCACTTGCATTTCAACCTCTCTCTCTGGACTCTCATGAGCAGGCAGGGCAGGAGATGAAGTTGAGGACGATGATGACCATAAAGGTCTTTTCTCTCCATCCGACCCTGTGATCTCTCCTTCCTCTGGCTCACTCTCACCCTTCACATGTTCAGTGTGTGACTTCCTGTCCCTGCGAGTCTCAGAGCGAGATCTCTTCCTCTGCTTCCTCCCTTTTTTCCCTTTCCCGCTGTGCGTGTCATCAGAATGCGACCCATTCTCTCTCCTCCTCCTGCTGTGCGTATCAACGGAGCGCGACCTGCTCCGTCTCCGGGTTTTCTTTCGGTCTGTGGAGCGCGACCTGCTTCTATCTCGACTCTTGGCTCTTCTGGATCTTTCTGTAGCAGTGACTCGCTGAGGGCTTCGGGATCGAGATCTGCGTCCTTTCTTGTGTGATGCCGTGTCATTTTTCTGTCCTTTGTGATGAGTTTCGGGCTTTTTGTCAGACTCAGGCCCTGCCTCTTTATGGTCCTGTGAGTGAGCAAACACTCAGCCAATGAGACGAAGGATCCGCCTCCAACAGTAATTCCAAAAGCTTTGTTATGTAGTGCAATTACATGTTATGTATTTGCTTATATGTTGCTGTTTGAGTCCCAGTTTTCAGTTTGTTTCATTTTTAAGATGCAGTACGACACAAAGTCACCATCTACAACCTTAACATCTGAACACCGCTTTTAAGTTTTTATTTGGGTATCTTTGGCACTTTTATAAACAGAAAATCAGAGAGCGAAAAGGACCAAACTGAATTCGGAAATGGCACGAGTTAGATTCAAACTTACGTCACCTGCCTGAGGACCACGGGTCAATGTCCCCAAACATGTGTTTATTAAATTAAACCAACCAAGCTAAAAAGTAAACCCACTTCAAAAATTCCTATGTTTGCAAGTATTGCCATAAATGTTTAGTTGTCCTCTCAGTTCCCACATAAAAACAAATAAATTACATAGGGATGCATAGCGATTAATCGTAATTAATCTATAGCAGAATAAACGTTTTTATTTACATCATATGTGTGTGTGAACTGTGTATAATAACTTTGTATAGATAAATGTACACACATGCATGTATATATTTAAGAAATGTTTACATGTGTATATACATTTGTATATGTATGTATAATTTATATTATATATAAATATAAATATTTAATATATAAATATATTTTTTTTCTTAAAACTATACATGCATGTGGCCATTTTTATAAACACATAATTATTATACATTAAATATATTTCACACACATATGATGTAAACAAAAACTTTTATTCTGCTATAGATTAATCGCGATTAATCGCACCTGCAAATATAAAAAACTGCATTTCTTCTTTTCGACTGAACAAAGATCAACAAACATCTTGAATGACATGAGGGTGAGTAAATAAAATTTTTTTTTTATTAAAGTGGAGTAATCCTTTAATGGTATCTGCCAACAAACCGGTATTTGTGAATGGCCTGAGGCCAGGATTAAGCGAATTTAAAGCGAAGTATTTAATAAACGCAGGGTTTCCCGCAGCACTTTTCAGTTCGGGCGGCCCACCTAAGCTGGGATACCCTACCACCTTAACTAGGTCATCAAAAAAAAAAAATTTGCTGCACAAAAGGCTGTCAAGTGCATCTCAGAGAATAGCATGGACGCACTTCACATGGCCGAAATGAGAGAAAGACATGGTCCGTCACTGTCTGGAGGATAACTAGCCTGTTGATATAACATTTAATTCATTAATAATCTAGTACGTGTTCATTTTCTGTCATAGTTTCTTCAAAATTGAGTTTTATTTGATTGTTTTAAATAAAAATATTTTCATCATGACACGTACGCCCCGCCGCTTTGATTGCCACGCCCCCGGCCCGCCCACCTGCACAACCCTACCACCTTAACTAACAAATTTTCTGCGGGAACCCCTGAAACGCATCCTACGTGGCGAGAGCATTCGGTTTATATCATTATCTCATATTTGACAGAGGTAGCATTTAGCTGTTTTTGCATCTGAGCTCCTCAAATTCAACTACCTTAAATCACATTTTGGTAGATGCATGTCATATCTATTTACTACAGTAAGCTACAGAAGCTAAAACTCATCTATAAACAAGACCATACCTCTGACTGCAATCCGCTTCAATTTCTCTATCTTCAACTGACCCATTGAGTAAGTCAAATCCTGAACCTACAGCAAAAGGAACAGCATACGGTCAGCTTCACCAAGCTTGCATACAGACCCCTCTCTGCGACGCTTCTTATGGCGCTTTTCCACTGCCTGGTACAGATCACATTTGGGGGGGTTCACCGTGTACGGTACCTAGTACTTCTTTATAGTACCCCCCATGGTTGAAGTTCCAAGCGAGCTTGATTACAAGAAGTGAGCGGAGTTGCAGAAGCCCCTCCCATGACACAAATTTCTGCGTGAATGTCTCAATGACTAGAATTTCACGCGCGAATAAAGCGAGTAAACTCAAACTGTTCAAGCGTCAAACTAGGCCCGGTACACGTGAATTTCACGATTTAAACGCGGCTGGTGTGAACCCACGGTTATAATCCCACCCGCTTTGAAGCTGTACTAAATCGAACCCAAGAAAAGCAAGGCAAGCCTAGTCGTACCACGCCATGGAAAAGAGCCATTATACTGACCTTCATATTCAATCAACATCATTTCATAACACAAAATAACAGCAGTCAAAGTAAGTTGTGGAAAACTATGGAATGGCTCTCAGAAGAAACACTGAAAACTGAGACTCAAGCAACAAGAGACTAATGAACTCCGATTACAAACTTAATTTGAATCTGAATCCGAATTGGGCTGAGCTAAAAGCTTAAATTCATTAAGAAGTGTGTCCACCAGCAAATACAAATCATTGTGAATTGAATGAAAAAAAAAAAGTGTCCGTGTATATCTCACCCCTCCGTCGGGACAGGAAGCTCTATCTGCGCTCTTCACCGACTTCCTGTTTTTCCAGTCTTTGCTCTTCCTCTGTGGCGTCTGCTCCGCGTCAGGGTGTGCGGCGGGCACCTCTATTCTAGAGTGAAATTCGTATTTTCCACTTTCCGGGTCGTAATAATAATACATGCCTGTGTTGGCATCGTAGTACAGCTGACTGGACTGTGGTACAGGAAAAAACATATTAGCACTGACGATTAAGATTATACAAGATTAAACAAATAATGGGCAATAAACAGCAGTCGATGGTCCCAAGAGATTCTAGCATTTATTTGGATGACGTAGGAGGAACTTACAGAATCGTAGTAAAATCCAGTGCTTTGGTCATAGTACATGCCAGAAGTTTCATCAAACACAAAGTTAGTCTGGTTTAACGCCTCCTCTGCGGTCGCTCTGAGCATGTCTGCTATAGAGTTGCCTTCTCCAGATGCCTCCTTAAATACAGCAATACAGCATATTTACACACAGTAGAATTGGTTAATATTTATTCATTTTCTAATACTTATTTTGTTTACAATTAATTATTTTTTAGATATATGTTGGAATTATTATGGATTATTGGTTATGTTATAGACACCTTTGATTTTGTATTATTTTGGCTAAATTGCATCTCCTGATCTAAAAAAAGCATGTTTGAACACTGTAGAAATTGGCTTATATTTAATTTTCAAATAATTCCTTTATTTACAATTAACTATTTTTGGACATACGTCTCCCAAAATACAGCATGTTTTTGAACACAGTAGAAACTTGCTAATATTTATTAGTTTCTGATAATTATTTTGTTTACAATGCACTATTTTTGGATACATGTTGGGCTTATTATAAATAATTGCCTATATTATAGACAGCTTTGACTTTGTATATTTTGGCAAAATTTCAGATTGTTTTGACATCTTCTGATCTACAAAAAAACAGCATGTTTTGGCACACAGTAGAAATTGGATAATATTTATTCATTTTCTAATAATTATTTTATTTAGAAATAACTATTTCTGGATATATGTTGGTCTTTTATGGATTATGGTTATGTAATACAGTGGTTCCCAAACCTTTTCACCATGTGGCCCCCCTTGTGTACGGTGCATTCCTTCGCGGCCCCCCAAAGAAAATTTGTGACAAAAAACTGCTCTAAAACAATTTTTAGGTTAAATTAAACAGAATTCATGAAAAATTAATGTACTTCATAAAATGTCATAAGACTGGGGCCCCCCTGGCACCATCTCGCGGCCCCCAGTTTGAAAACTACTGATGTAATAGACAGCTTTAATTATTTTGGCTAATATTTTTTATTTTCCTAACAATTATTTTGTTTACAATGAACTATTTTTGAATAATGTTGGTATTATTATGGACTATTGGCTATATTATAGACAGTTTTTACTTTGCATTATTTTAGCTAAATTTCAGATTGTTTTAAAAAGTTAAAAAGTAGCATGTTTTCACAAAGTAGAAATGAGCTAATATTTATTTATTAACTAATAATAACTATAATTTTACAAATTAAAATGTTTTTCAACAAACTATTAATTTGCGCTACATGTTAGGATTATTATGAATTATTGGCGATACTATAGACTGCTTTGCCTTTTTATTATTTTTGCTAAATTTCCAACAGTTTTGAATTTAGATTGTTGTGGCTGCTATACATCACATTATTTGACCTACTGTACATTTTAGACTATTTTGGTTACATCAAAGTCCCTTTACAAAAGTCACACAACTAGGCGGCCATGTATGCAACACCTCCTGGCAGTTAATCAGTCATGCAAGAATAATGTCCCATCTACTTGAATAAGAAAAGACAGATATCTCTAAAAGTGTGTGCTTAATTCACAATTAAACAAAATATTTCTGATCAACAATTAAACTGGAATGAAACCGTACCATAACTTTTGTTTCTTAAGCCAAAATTGTGCAAAAAAAGCTTTTTTTAAAGGTTGAACCATGCCTCACATGACTTTTTAAAGAGCCCCTCCCCCAGACAACCATCAGTCTTTATTGATTGTTGATTCGTTTTGTTTTAACTGGAAGGCGGGACTTCAGTTACCAGAGCGGCCATTTTGAGGGTTGCATTGTCCCCTATTCATAGTAATGAGTGTCTAATCTTGTTACATCCTGTATCTTTGGTTACATGATTGTTTTTCCTGTATACTATCCTGGAGTTGAATTTAAATGCAATTACAACGTTCCCAAATAATACATTTACAATTTTACGGTCTTGCCAGAGTTTAAGAGATTTTTAAATACACTAAATCCATGAAAGCTCATACAAAAAAATAATCACACCTCTGTTTGTGGAAAATCATATGATATATCCTTTTGCTCAGGATCAGCTGGTACAGTCTCTGTTGTTACTGGATACACATCAGTTTGCTCTAATGACTCTTGAGTTTCCGTGGCAACAGGCTCTTGAGTTTCCGTGGCAACAGGCTCCTGTGTTTCTGCCGTTGTCTCCGTTGCTGTCTGGTAGTATCCGCCATAGTAATAATTATAATAATCTGTTGTAAGAAGCAGATAACACGCTACTTCCACAACAATGCTGCTGATGAATTGGATTTTAATCTGTGGTATCAAAAAGCATCACTCACCCGTGTCTGTCCAGGTGTACTCTTCTGTCTGAACCTCAGCATCCACCCTCTCTCTCTCTCTTTTCCGTGTCTCGTGGATTTCTGCACACAGTCTATAAACCTAAATCACAAAAGTCACAGTAAAAGGGTCTGCCAAATGCATGAATGTTAATGTAGAACTACAGGAATAGACACAAAACACAAACTTTGAGTCCCTAAATCAACAAATGTACCCGACTCACTTGCTCTCTGAGATCTTTATTGTAGCTTTCTGTCGTCTTCTGGAGACGTTCACTTTGGCTGAGCTGTTTCTGTAACTTTTGAAGCTCATCCTTACATGTCTTCAGTTCCTGACGCAGGGCCTCCGCTTGAGATCTTAAATGTACAAGCTCTTCCTCTGAACCCTGTTCAGGGTCTGCATCTCCTTCCATGTCCATAGCCAAGAAATTATGTGCCTGAAAGTTGATCAGAAAAACAGGGATTGATTGCATAAATACAAAGGAATACATAACATACTGCATGTATGACAATATACACTTATGCAAAATGTTATTACACATAAAACCCTCCATAATGTAACTAATGATGGTGAACATACATATCCCCCCATAATCTAAAACTTTTATACTTTTTTTATAGAGACATATAGCCATGAATGCTTTTCCCCCACCCATGTCCAAGAAGATGTGGTTACGTCCTTGACATATTAATATACTAAATTAAACCCACAATATAAGCTTTTTTTGTGATATTAATAAAAAAAACTGTAGTGCTGAGAGCCCATGTGATGTGTAGCATTTAGTGTAACATACCATAGTATATAACGTAGTATTTACCATAGTAAACTGTAATACCTTGTAACATATAACAAGAGTATATTATATTAATTATACTGTAGCATTCGGTGGTATTAACTACAGTAAATTCTGTAGTATACTTTAACATTTACTATAGCAAGGCTCAAAAACACTATAGTATGCAGTATTTTATCATGTGAGATAGGCCATAGTCTCTCTTTTTGTTAATTTAACATCGAGCAAACTGGAAACCATGCTCTTGTGTATGAAATAAGTACTGAGCTAAAAAACAGATCAGCCAATCAGAGGAGAGCACTACGAATATGCATGAATATGCAAATGAGAACGTAACAACCCACGGAAAACGTAACACTAAAAACTCCCTTAATCCGTTGACTTAAAATCACATAAATACCAATAAAAACAAACTACTGTTACGTTTAATAGGCGTAAGATAACTATATGTTTATATCAGTGCATGTTTGCGTATTCCTCCACGCGTTCCTCACCGTTTAAAGCCACCAGTTTTCTTTCGCTTGCGCGTCCCCGCGTGCGTGTCAATCTGCAAATCAAAGATAAACATCACGTGACCTGCGAGCATTGGACACATAATCGTGTAGATGTTTGTGTGATCGTAAAGTGTGTTACAGGCAGCAAACGCGAAGAACTTTAATCCCACTGCAACGGAGGCTGCCATACTTTCACTTTGTAACGTCATGGTCTACGCTGCGCGTTTGCGTCACTTCCGTTTGTGTTTTATGACACGCCCCCTAGCGTAGAGCATTGCCAGCAGCTGTGAGCATGCTCTGTTGACAGTATCTACTCCGTTTATTTAAACATAAGACATAGTTTGTTTTAAGTTTTTGTTTTTTAAAGACTTTAGCTTTACTAGCATTGTGCTAGCAGTGCAAAGGTCATGGGTTCGATTCTCAGGGAACAAACTGATACAAAATGAATGCATTGTAATTTAAGTCACATTGGATAAAAGTTTTTGCCAAATGCATAATGTAAATGTACAAGACAAGACCTGTTATTTTTGCAATGTCTCTTTGGATCGCAAGTTTTTATATTTTAGTCTTTTGATGAGCGCATAACAACTCATACTTTGGTAGGTTAAGATTATAAAGAGAATGTGGTTGTTATGGGTAATATTTGTGAGATTTGACCTTTAAAATCTTTAGTGAGGGTCATGGATGAAGGTCATTTGTGGAGCTAGTGTTTTTTGTTCACTGTTTTTTGACAGTACCTTTTTGGCAAATTGATTATTAAAACTCATCAATATTTTTAAGTAAAGAATTTTGAATTCATCTTAAATATGTACAAAGAGTAATTTCAAGGGATATATATTTTCTATACATTTATAGTTGGCTCTTAAGGACCAAAAAATTACTAGAATACAAAGTGGCGTTACCTGTCCTGGCCTGGACAGCATTTTTTTTTTTTTAAAAAGTAAAAAAAATAAGGCTTTTTAAACTAGCCATTCGGGTGTTGTTTTTGTTGTAGTATGTATGTACTTCAAAAAGAACAGAAAAACTGAAATCAGCTTCTACTGTAAACATATTTATCAAAGCAACATTTCATGCAGCAGAGGGCAGTACAAACAAGTAAAAGTATACATCTTAATACATCTATATGATTTCAAAGGTATGGTTAACAATTTTTACAAACTAACTTAGGCAGGCTAATGATATTGCCTTCATGCATACAATTCTACCAAACAGTATTTGTAAGCTAAATTCTTCACGAAGCACATTAAGTCAGGATATGAGACTAAATCAAATTAAAACCGTATGCGTAATCCACAGTAGCACCTGTGCCAGATGAAGACAATAGGAGTACAGGTGCATGCAATATAAAAACGTTTAAAAGGCCATAATAGAGAGGAAATTGGGAAATGACGGCTTGAGTTTTCATTCATGCATTAAAGAGGGTCGAGAGAGATTTGCGACAACTCGCAATTCCTCACACCACATGGTCCCGTTGCCTCAAGCGTAAACTAGGCCTAATTAACACTTGCATCAAGAGCGTAAGATTTAACAGAAGTATTGACACACAGACATTACACACATACACACACATATAAACGCCCAGCATCCTTTATTGACCCAAACTGCACACTTCATCGACACATGTCAGCTCTAAGTCGACAGAAACTTCTGATACAATTATGATTAAAGGTTGTTCGTCAGCTGGGTCCAGTGTTTATTTAATTACTACATCCAGTTGTGATTTAATTAGGTTGACAGTGCGAGAACTTGTCATTGGGGTGATACACACATCCTGACACACTACTTGACATTCATGTGTGAGTTTGTACCCACTGTAATATTCAATACTGGTGAAGAGTGCATTAGTCTGTGCATCATCTAAAAACATAACAAAGAAATCAGATCAGGATTGTCAATTATCCAACATGTACACTTTCTTTGATATTTATTCACTTCTTTTATTTAAATTTTGGTAAAAGCATTGGCTGCTAACATCAACACACCTGATAATGCAAACTGAGTAATAAACCACAAGACACTGTGCATTACTATGACTTAATAATGATAGTTATAATAATAGATATTTAAAGTAAAACATTTATGGACCTGCAGGTTATTTTGTATTATTGGAAGCTTTTTGCTGTTTTGAGACAACATATTGTATGAATGCTTTTCATACAGAATATGATGCCACAGCTTTGTATGCATTTATAATTATTTACTGTAGATTAAAATATGGCTCATCTAATCAGAATTATATTTATTTATACCACGGGCTGTTGAATGCTTTATTCTGATTGGTTGAGAAATGTTCCACTGGTGTTGATTATTTTCCTGTAAAACGCACACCTGACCTGTCAAACGTCTTAAAATAACCACCAGAACAATGTCTTATGTTTGTGGTAAGCTTGGTATAAGCAGAATAATTGAATAATTGATTGTGCATTATTTTTAAATAATTTAACGGCCCGTCGTCAATTTATCTCTTACTTGATTAGAGTTTTATAAAATTGGCAAAACATTCTTAGTCAATCATGAAACATTGATGCTGATTTCCAATGCAATGCAACCTGGAATGGATGGATTACAAAAGAAACAAGGTTGCCATGGTTGCATAAATTATTCAAATGCAATTATTCTAAAACTACGAGAGAATGAAAGGATTTTGGTGTCACTGAGTCAAAGGTCAAACAGTCTATATTGCATTTATCTATCTGATGGTCTAGGTACTCTAATTCAATCATGGTGACAACCAACAAACATAATTTACTTAAAAAAAAAAACTCTAAATACAACAGATAGCAAACACAGACAACACCAATGTCCCCCTCCTTAATTTTCAAAACAATTTGTTCAGATTACAAGTTGAGCAAACATTTGACACATTTTGGACCAACAATTTTCAAGTATTTCAGTAAAGAAAATAACCTTTGTTTGCAACATGTTGAGGGCTAATCTTTTTCAATAAACAAAATAATAAATGGACAAAAAATCTTTGTTCAATATACATTTCTAAGTTGTTTTTTTACAGTGCATGTTATTTAGTATCATAGGAAGCTTTTTGCTGTTTCCAAGCAACATATTGTATGAATCACTTCATACAGAATGTGATGTCGCAGGTGTGCATGCATTTTACATCATTTACAATGGATTCAAATATGGCTCATCTAATCAGAATTATATTTATTTAAAAATCAGAGTTTTATTAAAATTCAAACCTTGCTGATTTCCAATGCAATGCAACCCAGAAGGGGGCATTACAATAGAAAAAAGGTTGCCATGGTTGCTTAAATTATAAAAAGATATTTGCGTCAATGAGTCAAAGGTCAAACTGTCTATAGGTGCATCTTAATTCTTATTTGTGCATCCTCATTTCTTTTCCTTGCATCCTAGAATGCAAACAAGGAAAGATGCGATGACGGAGGAGTCAAAACATTAAGTGAAATGACATATCCTCACACTCTCTGTATAAAGTAATCCTCTATTATCAAATGATCAAGTGCATTAAAAACCAAATATATATTTAAAAAAATTAATTTAAACACAAACTTGAGTTGGAGTTAAAAAGCCTTACTACATTTAAATAAAAACTTTCTGTGCATAAAAATGTATATGATATGTGTCTATAAATATTAAATGCAGTCTGAAACAAGTCTACTTTTCAATCATTCAATAAATAATATTAATATTTATATGTTTAAATATGATTTGAGACGTGTAAAGGGGAAGGAGATTTTTACGTGTGTCTTTTAGTCGATAAAACACTTTTGTATCCTCACTCATGACTACACAAGAAGCCTCCTCACACCTCGTGGTTCAGTTAAAGAATTGAGATGTCCTACAAGATGGCAGAGCTCGATTGGTTTCCCACTTGCAGGATGTAGGAGCGAGGAAGCATATTAAGAAGCACCCTATGTTTCATTTATTTAATAGTTTACTCTAATGCTTTTTATAGACACTGTCAGTTCCCCTATGAATAATCTGAGATTGGATGTCAATGCTGGTGGGCATCAGAAGGGTTTCATAAAGTGTAAGATTTTATAAAGGCCTCATCCCAAGGCCCGACTCTCTGCCCCTACAGTCATCCTCAGAGAAACTTGATAAAAACACAAATATACTTTGCAGACCGTTCAGTAAATGGCCCCTGGGCACACCATAAGACAAAGGTCTCTGTGAATCAGCAATGCTTTCCAGGATGACACCTTGGTCCCTTAATCTCATAACAATCAGTTTCCCACCCATTAAATCTTAGCATCTGATAAAAGGTTTTGAGATTAGACATCAGCTAAAAGAAATGAAACAAAAACCCCAGGGATAAACACAAAGAGTTTCTTTCTGTCATTCTCGCGCGATAGATGCTTTCTCATTCTGCGCACCAAGAATTCAATCAGCTTTTGTTTCTGCATGGAATTGTTGCTCATTGTACCGTCATAAACTACAGGAGAGGATTTCATGTTGTGTTCCCAGAATCAGGATTCAAGATGCTAATGCTCTCTCTGATGAGTTCAGCGTGCTGGGGCTTATACGCAGAGATGTGTGTTTTGCTATGGACTGTTGCATTGCAGTGGATTAGAGACAGTGTGTGCATGCAATGGGTTTGTATGTATAATTGTGTTAGACATAGTGTGTGCATGTGTATGTGGAGAGCCAGAATGTTTATTCTGTTCTGTCCTGTCGCCAAGCGTATCATGCTCCTGTGTGTGTGAAGAAGGAAAGCTCTGCAGGACTTGCATTTTGATAAAACAGAGTTGTGCGTAACAACAACGTCACTCTGGCAAAAACCAGCTCTCCAAAAAACACAAAGCGCAAAGATAATATCAAACCACAGCAGCTCATATCCCCCACTATCAGCCCTGCTGATCAGTGAGGGATTTACAACATTTGTCAAAGCATTGTGCAGGACAGCACAACACTTCATGACTTAAATTTTAACAAAGGCGTTTTGTTTTTCAAGGTTGCTCATTTGCATACATATCATTTAAGTATAAAAGCATAGTCTGAGGTTTTTCTCATCTTTAAAAATGAAACAATGGTTGACACATAGTTAGAGATGTGTGACCCTCATCTATAATTTAAAGAACATTGTGTGAAAATAAAACCATCTTATCTTTAATATTGACTGAGTGATCATGTGAAAGATTGAATGTGAAATCAATAACTAAAATCCAACTTTGATACTCGTCATCACTGTAAAAAAATATTATGTGCCTTACAGTAATAATGTTAAAAAAATCTTTTTTTTAAACTAAATTTGAGTTAAAATAACAATTATTATAAGAAATTCTAAATAAATACATTGCGAAATACTAATACTAAATAAAACACATTATTGAGTAACTTCAACTTAATTTTATTATGTATAATCCACTTCAATTTTTTAAGAAGAAAATTAACTTAAAGAGCACGAAAGATTCACAATTTTACATTTCATTTGGTGTGTAAGTGTGTATTAGTACATGTTAACGATATGCAAAAGTTACAAACCCCAAAGTAAACGCTGACGCGAGTTATTGTCTCCAAAGTAAATCACTTTCTTGGACTACAAACACACGGATTGTAGGCAACAGTTTACTTCCTGGGATTGGTGATGTAGACAAGACCGACATTATCATAATTCCTCGAACTCACAGCCTGTAAGTTAACTCCTGTTAGTATTGCATTGTGCGCAAATCTTTCAAACATGGTAAGGAGTTTCACATTTCTGGCTGACATCAGAGGTATTCAGGCCAATCACAACGTACAGATTAGCTGGCCAATCAGGGACACAGAGCTTTTCAAATCCATGCCTTTCAAGAAGAGAGTGAAATATGGAGCTACAAAAATGTACGGTATCTGGAAAATAATGTGTTTTTAACCTTAAACAAATACAAAATAACGTTGTTTTTAGCAATGAAATAGGTGCTCTTTAATAATAATGTGTTAAACTACATTCATTTTTTTGGCAGTTGACTTTTCAGCACACTGCAAAAAACAACTTGTAAAATTTACTCAAAAAAATCCTCGTAACAATTTGCAAAAAATGTTTTAAGTAAAATTTACTGCTTCTTTTAAAGTACAACTTACCTATTAAAATAAAATAAAATCTACCTAATAATGCATGAAAAAACATATGTTAAATAATTAAGTAAATGTCACTTGATTATTTTTATTTTAGAAGTTAGATTTTTTGAATCGTTTAGGTAAAGTCTATTACTTTTTAAGCATTGCTGTCCTAAAAATATTAAATAAAACTTATTTACTGGTAGATTTTATTTACTGTTTGTTATTTTCTTTAACATAGTTGTATGGACTTAGTTACTCTATAAATGGCATTATAACACAAAATTCATGACTGACTAAGTCTGTCATTAAATAAACTTGATTCTCCATAGAAACGCAGACAAAACTGCATTGTCAGCACAGAAATACAATAAAATTATAAAAAATTATCACCTGAAAGGTAACTTGACAAATTATAATTTACAACAAAACAACATCAATAATATAAGAGCTTAAATCTTTATGTCATTTTATTAACAAATATTTAAGTAGTTAAAGTTCTTATCAGTTCTTATTCTGTGAAAAAGCTTAAAAAATCCAAATATTCAGGCGCAAAGGATTATGGGTATTCCTTACAACATGTGCAAATAAATTTAAGTTCATTTTACTTAAATGTTTTAGTTTAATGGATTTTATATGCTCAAGTTAAATAAACTCAGATTTTTGAGTTGAACTTGCTTAAAGGCTCTCTAAGCGAATCTGCGAGACGTTAGTTATTGTTGACGTTTGAAACTGTTTTCAAACAGACGGAGCGTAGCTAACTCCTCCCCCTCCCCCTCCCTTCCGTGCTTTCATGCCCAACCCCCACCCCCAAATCCTTTTTGTCGTTTATTGGCTGGAATACTTTGTTTTGTTTTGTGATGCTAGGTTTGGCCACTTGTTGATATTGCCGTTTGTGAAGCCTGGGCTGTCTACAGAGATCGCGTTTTTTTACAGTTTGATCAGCGGACAGGCAGCAAGCAGATAGTGAGGAGATGTTTCCGGTATGCAACAAAAAATGTTTTATGGTCTAAAACGCTTCAATTCGCTTAGAGCACCTTTAAGTTTTTGATTAAAATTTACTTAATTATTTTAGGACTATGTGCAGTGACTATAAAACAATTAAATAATACAATAAAATATATAATACGACTTACTATTCCCACACAGTTCATTTTCTACATGAATTAATTGTGTATTTTATCATCATTTTACTTAGGAAAATGTAGTTCTCAATAAATGTTAATATTACTGTGTAGAAATTATGAGGTTTAATCTTATTTTACTACACCAAAAAGTTCGTTTTTTCATTGCATGCCACCGAGGCATAAGGGCCTTATCTAGCAAAACGATCACCATTTTCTACCAAAATAAAAGTACTTTTTAACCACAACTTTTTGTCTTGCACTATGATGATGCAAGACAGCGTGATCTTGTGTTTTACATAATCACGTCGAAAGGTCACGTGACGTATGCAAACTACCACTTCAGTGTTTACAAGTGTGG